>NW_007063819.1:89883-197601 GCF_000164805.1 Carlito syrichta | reverse complement strand
CCGGTGCCCGGGCTGGAGACAATGCAGCCGAGGAAGGGATCTGGAGGGGGCTGGGACCGGAAGACTTCCACACACGAGTAGAACGGCAGCAGTGGGGCGGGGGCGCAATATCTGGCCTTGCGTGGGACTGAAGTTCCCGGGCCTGCCCCCAGCGCGGTTGGTGGTGGGCTGGGGGATGGGGGTAGCGAAGTGATAGCCTTTTTGGGAACTCACGTTCAGAGAATCTCACCAGTTCACCTATGCCGTCGCCATCTTGCCCCGTCTCTTCAATATTTAAATTTTATCATGTCTTCTTCATCTATTAGCTGAACTACTACAGAAAGAAACTTTTGTTCACCTCAGGAAGAATTGAGAGCCTTCCAGCCCTTCCCTGTTCCTCCCCCTCATCCTGTTGCTTCTCCCTCCATGTTGGTGGTGGGTGACGTGTTCTCTCAGTCACCTGGGCTGAGAGAAATCTACTTCTGTAGTTCCCAAGCTGGTTGGCTCATGCTTCATCTAGGAAAGGCAGGGGACGATAGAGTTGTAGGTGTAATAATGGCTAAACCAGGGCATAAAGCAAGGATTAAAAAATTCTTCTTCCAGCCTCCTTGGGCCTGAAGCTGTCATACTTTTCAAAAGTATGACAAAAGGGGTGAGCTTCTCAACGAGAAGAGGAGAGCAGCAGTGCCCTGGCACACTTGTTTGCTGCTGATGAGAGCTTAAAATATATCCAACGGGTAGTGGAGTCTGCCAGTACTTTTGACATCCCTATTTATTAGTAAACTTCTGTTTTATTCCACAAAGTTGTACTTAATATGTGATAGTTATTGTTGGGCATATATAGCATATTTTAGTAGTTTTAAAATACATGAATCTCTGTTTTACAGGCTACTGATGCACTAAAGAAAATGTATATGGAATTTCCTCAACTATACAATAATAGTATTGTCTGCTCTTTCTTGCCAGAAGTTATCTATAAGGTAACATTCAGTGTTTTTCTTGTACATAATATTAAGTTCTCTGATGGAGATAACAGGCATGGGCTATGTAGCATAAGATAGATGCCTGTTAAACTGAGCTGAATCAAGGTCACAGTTGAGAAGCTCCTCTGTTAAATTAGCATGAGAAATTCCAGGAGGGGAATGTACTCATACCCCACTTTAAAATGCCATGATTCCTCATCATCCCCTTCTTTTGTGTTGTCTACAGGCTCATTCATGTTACTGGGGTAAAATTATCAGAAGAGAAAATAATTATGTGACTCTACTTCTTTAATAGTAGAACATACCTTTAAAATTAAGGTGTACGTAAAAATAGGGTCATATAATGAACACACTTTTAGCCATGGTCCAGCTTATTTTATCATACCCTCACTGATCCTCCCCAGTGTAATCTTGAAGCAAATCCTATTATTCCATCCATAACAATTACACCTCATATCTTTAAAAAGTGCTGCCTTTTAAAAAACATAGCCACGATACCCTTGTCCCATCTGAAAACTCTTAGTAGTTCTTAGTATCATCAGTTATCCAGCCAGTGTATACATTTTCACTTGTCTCAGATATGTTTTATATGGTTTTTTGTTTGTTCGTTTTTTGTAAATTGTTCATTTGAATACAAGGACCCAAATAAGGTCTGCATGTTACAATTTTAAATCTTAAAAACTGCAGGTTCTTTCTCTCTTTTTCTTCTTGCGTTGTATGTACTGAAGAAACCAAAATTGTTTGTTTCCCAAGTCTGGATTTTGCTGATTATGCCCCGAGGTAGTTTAGTACATTCTTCTCTTTATTTCCTATAAATTGGTTGTGAGAGCTAGAGGCTTCACTTGATCAGGTTAGAGTTGATTATTCCCAGCAAGATAACTTCATAGGAGAGGATATTTTTCCATCAGGAGGCACATGGCATCTGATTGACTCTTGTATTTCTATTCGTTGCTGTTGAGGCTCAATGGCAAGACCTGTCAATTTACTAGGGATTGCAAAATGTTGCTGTTTTATTTCTATTATTTCTTCTTGTATTAACTAGAATAAATCTGTAAAAAAACTTCTAGTGCTGGACATGATAGTTCATGCCTGTAATCCTAATATTTTAGGAGGCTGAGGTGGAAGGATCACTTGAGCCCAAGAACTCGAGACCAGCCTGGGCAACAGAGCAAGACTCCAACTCATAAAAAAATAATCATCATACAAATTAGCCAGGTGAAGTGGTGCATGCCTGTAGTCCCAGGTCCTCGGAAGGCTGAAGTGAGATCGCTTGAGCGTAGAAGTTCAAGACTGCAGTGAGCCGTGTTTGTGCCACCATACTCTAGCCTGGATGACAGGACAAGACACTGTCACAAAAAAAAGAAAGAAAGCAACCTCTCCTCCTCTATTATTTAGTTACCCAATAGGCAGGATAAATGTTTAATCTTTCCCTTTATTTACGAGTTTCCAAAATAATGAGTTCTGTGGCATTCATCAGCAGTGGCCAACAAAGCATATGTTGAAAATCGTTACCATGAGAGTAGAGCCTATCCAGGTAGAAGCCATCGCTGAGATGAATAGGATTGTGGAGCTGTCAGACATTTGGAACAGTGATTCCCAAGCTTCCTTGCCCACAGAGGCCTTTAACATGTGTGGGAGACATTCTCCAGAGGACCAGGAGGACACAGACTGAAGGAACGCCATCCATATCTCTCCATTTCTCCTGTGCCCTTTCCCCCTTCTTCCTTCACAGTCCCTTCTCTCCTTCCTGTCTACCTCGCTTCCCCACCCTCTCCCCATCTCCACAGCTCTTCAGCTTTCTGCTCTGGTAAGGATCAGAGCTAACTTGCTCATCTTCAAGTGATCATGATTCCATCCTCATTGAGTTCTAATTAATTCTCTGGCCAGAATTTAAATCAATATCCAATTATAAGTTTATTCCCGTGACATTATTAAAATTTGAGCCCGAGATGATAATTTCCTCATTTTAAAGACAGAATTGTCGTTCTTTCAGGATTGTGAAAAAGTATTCTCATGTATACTACATATTAAATGCTTTATGTTCATCACATTATTTTTTCAAAGGGCTTATGGTAGAGGACTTATTTAGTGGAGACTGGGACAGAGCACTGACTATGACCACCTCACCTGAATCTAAACTAATGAGATGTGTTAAACTTAAGATATGAGCATTATTTTATTTCCTGAAATTCCTTTTCAGATGAGACAAACAGATCAGAATGTAGTAACAGCTTTAACTCACAGACCTTGGAGCCTTAGCCATACAGGAGATGGGAAACCACGCTATGACTCTTACTGGAAACACTCCATGTTTGTGATAATGGACATTTTGCTCGATTGGAGCATGCATAATATCTTGTGGTACCTGTGTGGAATTTCAGCTTTCCTTATGCAAAAGGATTTTGTATCTCCGTAAGTTGGAAAGTTTTTATTTCTCTTAACACATTTCCTGAATGCTCTTCTTGGAAAGGAAGGATTAATGGAGTGGCCAATGTAGATTGGCTTTGACCTGCAAAGCTCATCATGCCTCTACACTGTAATGCCACTAGCTTCTTAGGTGGGAAGAGTTCAGCCTTATCTTACTGTTTTCAAACCAGGCTGATCAGATAATATTGGTTTTTTAGTGCCATGTTATAGAAAGAAAGAAAAAAAAGAATGCCAAACTCTGCTGAGAAAGGGATTTTATTTCTTGTGACTGGCTCCTATCGAAAACCAGTATGGGATCCCAGGGATCCTGTGGGCACCAACCTCACCCCTACCATCTTACATTATAGGCTTGGCCCCATCTCTTCCAAGAAACTTTCCATTTTCTAACCTGCTAGGAATCTCTGAGTTTTTCTTTTGGCAGTTCTATGGCACTATTTGTTTCAGCTGATTAGAGTTGTACGTCTAATATTTTCAAGCATGTATGCATTCAATAAATATTTGGCAAGTACCTCATGATTGCAAGGTTCTGTATTAAGAAACTGAAGAGCCAGTGGTGAAAAAAACAAAGCCATAGCCTCTGCCCTCATGAAGCTTATAGCCAAGTGGTAAGGAGAGATGATAATCAAATAGAAATCCAGTGAATATAAAGTTACCACTAAGATACATGCCATGTAGGAGACCATAGTGTGCATAAACGGTGTAACCTGACCTAGTCTAGGTAGCCAGAGAAAGCATCCCCAAGGAAGTGACAGTTCAGCTAAGATGGGGGGGTGGTGTGGGAACTGGGAAGGCAGGATCCACATCAGGGCAAAGCGTGCAGAAATGCTGGGGCAGGAAGGAACGTGGTTCTTGCAAAGAACTGAAAGAAAATTAATATTCTATAGCACAGAAAAGAAGCAGGGAGTACAGTGAAGATGAGGCCAAAGAGACAGGTAGGGGCCAAGCCAGGCTCCCACAGTGACTGTGCTGCGGACATTTGGGAAAGGTGGTGATCGTTAGCTGCTGAAGAGATTTAAGCTGGGACAATGGGGAGAAGGTTCTGCTGGGTTTTGGAACACCCTCTCTGATCAGCTAGGAGGTTCTTTCTGGTCACTGTTGATTCACAGTGAATGCCAGACTTAGTGACCATTACAGATTCCAGGACCAACTGGTTATTGTTCTAACAGGATTGTTGTTTCCTCTTTCTCCAGGAACTACTTGAAGAAGTGGTCAGCTAAAGGAATCCAGGTTGTTGCTTGGACTGTTAATACTTTTGATGAAAAAAGTTACTATGAATCCCATCTTGGCTCCAGCTATATCACTGACAGCATGTTGGAAGACTGCGGACCTCACTTCTAGACTTTTACCCTTGGGAGGAAACACGGGTTCAAAAACTGCCTGCAGGCCTCGTGCAAGGCTATCAGAATATCCTATGTGCTAGCCCGGGCCCTGGGGGATCAGGTGGCTCACACAAGCAATAATTGGTCATTGCATTTTTTACTTGAACCAAAGCAAAACCCAGTGTTGCCACCATGCTCCATGGGATGCCTGAGTTCACTTGTTGCTCTTGAAAATCTGGGTCTGAAAAAAGGCACAACAGCCCCTGCCCCAACCTAGCTGAGGCATATGAGACCCAGTGAGGATAAGCACAGATTGAGTTGTACAATTTGGGGGTGCAGATATAAATGCATGGAACGTGCATGATAACTCAGAGCCGACATTTTAAAACTTGCCACACTTAAGTAATATACTTATTTTAAGTATTTGAATTCAGCTATGTTAACAATGTACTGTAGACATCAAACTTATGGCCATATTAATAAAATCATTAAAAGGAGCACTAAAGGAAAACCGTGTACCAAGTATCAAGTATAAGGAATTTGGGGAAGCCATGGGCAAGGCTTCCATGTGCAGCAACCAAAACTGTGAGGAACTCTTGAAACCAGGCTCAGGAATTGTTTACATCTTGAATCAACAGCTGCAAAAGACTAAGGGGCATTGTTGCTGTTTTCCAGGCTTAGGTACAACAGCTGATCCCAGGCAATTAAAACCGGAAGAAATGCAAGAACATCTGGGCTTATCCTCATTTTACAAATGAGAAAACTAAAACCTGTGAAAGGGAAGGGGTTGACTCAAAAAACAGCTTAAAACAGGGTGCTGTTGCTCATGCCTGTAATCCCAGAAACTCAGGAGGCTGAGGTGGTATGGTTGCTTGAGGACAGGAGTTCCAGATAACCTGGGCAACAAAGTAAGACTCCATCGCCACAAAAAAACTAAAAAATTAGCTGACTTGGTGGCTCATGCCTGTAGTCCCAGCTACTCAGGAGGCTGCAGTGAGCCAAGATCATGCCACTGCACTCCAGCCTGAGTGACAGGTGATGGGTGAGCTCTGGCTCTAAAAAAAAAAACCTTGTGATATAGCAGAGCCCGAGCTCACAATTAAAATTTTTGTTTGCGGCCAAGCTCAGTGGCTCAGCCTGTAATCCCAGCGCTTTGGGAGGCCGAGGTGAGTGGATTGCCTGAGCCTGCAGGTTCGAGACCTGCATGGACAACTTGGCGAGACCTCATCTCTACAATAAATCAAAAATTAGTCGGGCATGGTAGCGCGTGCCTGTAGTTCCAGCTACTTGGAAGGCTAAGGCGGAAGGATCTCCAGAGCCCAGCAGGTCGAGGCTTCAGTGGCCACTGGCACTCCAGTCTGGGTGACAGAGTGAGACTCCAACTCAATAAAAAAAAAAATTTTTTTTTTTGCTTGCAATTGACCAGAAACTGTAAAAGTGTTTTAACATAGATTATCTTATTCAGCCCTCCCAAAAATCTTAGAGAAGTGTCATCATTCTATTTACTGTTGAGGAAACTGAGGCACTGAGAGTTAAAGGCACTTACCAAGGGTCTCCCGAGTCTGTGGTATAATTGGTATTCAAATACAGGTCCGTCTTCCACCAGAGAGACTCCTTTACCAAGACTGCCTTTATAATGCAGAGCCTGTGATCCCAACCCTGTGCTCTTGCCCATGAACTTCAGGGCTTTATTGAGAACTTAAGTAGAAATACTTAAAATGAAGTTTGTTTGTTTGTATGGCAAAACTGTCTCCTAGCTCATCCCCACCCACCTTTCAACCCCATCTGTGGCTTTATCCCAGGCCTACAACTTAGTCACAGTTTCCCTGTGATGGGTCACCAGCTTCACATGTGCAGCAACCAGTCAGTGTGAGTTTGGAAGGCCACCAGTCCACACAGCTAGGTGCCAGTGAGGAGCAAACCAGTAGTTGCTGTTGGCAGGGGTTTGGGATGTTTTCAATCAATATTTTTAAAAAATCTTGGATTTTAAAATTAGCAAAGTTTTGTTCATTGAATGGGACAAATGTCTAAACTGCATGTAGTATACCGTATCATGACTGGATTGAAAAGAGGGAGAAAAAGTGACCAAAGAAGACACATTTGGCCAGGCATGGTGGCTAATGCTTGTAATCCCAGTGTTTTGGGAGACTGAGGCAGGAGGATTGTTTGAGGTCACATCTTCTCCAGCATCTTTTTCACTGCATCTTCTCCAGGAGTAGTTGTTTTTTTGAATTATGGATAATGGCCATCCTGACTGGAGTTAGATGGTATCTCAGTGTGGTTTTAATTTGCATTTCTTTGATAACTAGTGAGGATAAGCTTTTTTTCATGTATCTGTTGGCTGCTCCTATGTCTTCTTTTGAGAAGTGTCTATTTATATCTTTTGCCCACTTTGTAATGGGGCTGTTTGTTTTTTTCTTCTTGGCACATTTGAGTTCCTTGTAGATCCTAGATGTTAGGTCTTTGCCAGACATACAGTTGGCAAATATTTTTTCCTAGTCTGTGGGTTGTCTCCCCACTCTCTTGATGGTTTCTTTGGCTTTGCAGAAACTTGTCAGTTTGATGAGGTCCCACATGTCTGTCTTATCTCTTATAGTATGGGCACTTGGGGCTTTGACCAGGAATTGGTTGCCAGTTCCAATTTTCATAAGGATGTCTCCTGCGTTTTCTAAGGTTCTTACAGTTTGAGGTTTTACGTTTAGGTCTTTGATCCATTTAGAGCCTGGGCGACACAGTGAGACCCAGTCTCTACAAATTAAACACACACACACATCTGTGGACTCAAAGCAGCCCTCAGGTTCCTTCAAAGAGTGCACGGCAGCAGGTGATAAGGAAGAATCTCTTGCAGGCAATATGGAGTTGACATCCCCTTTGTTGTGTGAAGACCTCTAGGGGGTCAGATCTCTCAACCTTCATCGCAAGTCCATTTTGCCCTGGATTCAAATGAAGGATTTAGGTCCTAGCTAAAGTGGTTGAAATATGATCATAGCCATCAATCTCCAAATGAATCTTATATAATCAAGAAAGTAGTGGATTTCAAAGAATGGAGAATTTGGATGACAGAAGATGTTAACAACTACTGTGAAGCACTTCCTGTGAGGCTTAGAATAGAGTTAGAAACAAGATTTGGAATCAGAGAAAGCCAAGCCTGAATTCCTGATCAGTAACTGGGTAGTTACATGACCTTTGGCAAGTCGTTTGATTTATCCGTAAAATAGGGATAGTATTATTGCCACCTCAGGGTGACTGTAATTAATTAAATGAAAGTGCATGTAAAGTCTTGTTAATTAACATTTATTGCCTACCATTTACTCGACACTTTAAGTTTTAAAACAAAGTTTATTAGCAAGAAAAAAAGGAAAAAGGAAGTTTCAGTGCTGAAAGACCTGCCATGGGCGAGTTTTTTCATACCATATTTTTTTATCCAGTCGTCTCTCGATGGGCAATACAGTTGGTTCCATGTTTCTGCTATTGTGAATAATGCTGCAGTAAACGTGTGTGCAGGTATCTTTGTTATGGAGTGATTTGAGTTCCTCCGGATATATTCCCACTAAGGAGATTACAGGGTCATATGGAAGGTCGATTTTCAGATCTTTTAGGAATCACCAAACTGTTTTCCACAGAGGTTGTACTAGTTTACATGCCCATCAACAATGTGGAAGTGTTCCCTTTTCGCTGCATCCTCTCCAGCATCTGTTGTTTTTTGAGTTATTGATGATGGCTATCCTGACTGGAGTTAGGTGGTACCTCATTGTGGTTTCTTTGCATTTCTTTGATGATTAGTGAGGCTGAACATTTTTTTCATGTATCTGTTGGCTGCTCGTATGTCTTCTTTTGAGAAGTGTCTATGCATATATTTTGCCCACTTTGTAACGTGGCTGTTTGTTTTTTTCTTTTCGGCATGTTTGAGTTCCTTGTAGGTCCTAGATGTTAGGCCTTTGTCAGATATACAGTTGGCAAATATTTTTTCCCGGTCTGTGGGCTGTCTCCTTGCTCTCTTGATGGGTTTCTTTGGCTCTGCAGAAGTTTGTCAGTTTGATGAGGTCCCACTTGTCTATCTTATCTCTTATAGTATGGGCACTTGGGATTTTGATCAGGAATTGGTCACCAGCTCCAATTTCCTTAAGGGTGTCTCCTGCATTTTTCTAAGGTTCTTATAGTTTGAGGTTTTACGTTTATGTCTTTGATCCATTTAGAGTTGATTTTTTTGTGTATGGTGATAGGTAGGGGTCTTGTTTTAATCTTCTGCATGTGCTCAGCCAGTTTTCCCAGCACCACTTACTGAATAGGTTCTCCTCTCCCCAATGGTTAGTGCTGGAAGCTTTGTTGATGAGTTGGTTGAGAAACTGAGGTTTTGCTTCTGGAATCTTTATCCTGTTCTATTGGTTCATATGCCTATTCTTGTACCAACACCAGGCTGTTATAATGAAGCTTGAAGTTTGGGAGTGTGATGCCTACCACTTTTTTTTCTTTTCTTTTTCTTTCTTTTTTTTTTTTTCTGAGGATTGTTTTGGTTATTCGTGGTCATTTATGTTTCCGTATACATTCCTGTATTGTCATTGTCATTACCAGGTCTTAGAAAAATGCTGCTGGTAACTTAATGAGTATTGTGTTAAATCTGTACATTGCCTCAGGTAGGAAGGACATCTTAATAATGCTTATTCTTCCAATCCATGAGCATGGAATATTTTTTCATTTGTTTGTGTCATCTTTGATTTCTTTGAGCAGTATTTTGTAGTTTTCATTATAAAAGTCTTTGACTTCTCTGGTCAGGAAGATGCCCAGGTATTTGATTTTTTTTCTGGCTATTGTGAATGGGATTGTGCTTTTTATTTGGGTTTGTTTGTTTATTGTTGGTATATAGGAATACGACTGGTTTTTGCACATTTATTTTATACCCTGAGACTTTGCCAAAGTCTTTTATCAGTGCAAGGAGTTTTTTGACAGATTTTCTTGGGTTTTCGAGGTATAGAATCATGTTGTCTGCAAAGAGATAACTTGACTTCCTCTTTTCCTATTTGGATACCCCTGATTTCCTTCTCTTGTCTGATTGCTATAGCTAGGACTTCCAATACTATGTTGAACAGGAGAGGTGAGAGTGGGCATCCTTGTGATGTGGATTTTTCAGGTCAGCCTGGACTTTGATAGTGTCAGTTCAATAGGTTGACCAGCCAAGCTCCAGAGAGGGTCGTCAAGGAGCTGGTAAGCCCAGCCCCAGAAGTGTCAGCTCTAATGGGCTGGCAAGCCAAGCCCTGAGAGTGTTGCAATTCGGTGGGCTGGTAAGCCTTGCCCCTGGATTGTTGGCTGTAATGGACTGGCAAGCCAAGCCCTGAGAGTGTTGCTGGTTTGGTGGGCTGGCAAGCCCCTGAAGTGTCTCAGCTTTGAAGTTTTACCTTCTGGCAGCTCTCCTGATTCAGCCGGCTCTGACGCTCTTCTGCAGCTCTTGAGGTTGCAGCTCTTCGGGGTTGAGGTTCTTGTCTCATGCCCAGGAAGAATGAGGGACACAGACAGTTGGAAAGTGAGAAAGTAGGATTTACTGAGATGACAGGGAAACTCCCACAGTGAGAGGGGACCCAAAGGGGTTGCCCGTCTCCGGGATCGAAACCTGGTGCTTATATGGCCCTATGTCCAAGCCGATAGGCTAGCCCTAGCTGTGAGCTGTAGCTGTTCTGATTGGTCAGTATTAAGGTAGTGGCCTAATGGTGAGCTGATTGGTTGCTTTTTGATCCCAGTAGTGAGTACCTAAGCTCTAGTTTGAGAGGTTCACAGGGAGCTTGTTTACCAATGCTGAGCCTGAGAGGCTTGCTGGGAATTTGCTACATTATTACCAGAGGACCCGCCTATCTGTCTGCCTAGGCTTTCTCTAGCTATCTCCTGTCTCACTTGTCTTGTTCTGGTTTTCAGGGGAAGTGGTTCAGATTTCTGTCTGTTTGGCAGTATGTTGGCTGTGGGTTTCTTGTAGATGGCTCTTACTATTTTGAGGTATGTTCCATCTATGCCTAGATGTTCAAGGATTTTTATCAAGAAGGAGTGCTGGATTTTATCGAAAGCTTTTTCCATGTTTAATTATATAATCGTGTGCATTGACACTTTCAAATGCTTTCCAAGTACAGTATTTTTACGCCACCACCATGAGGTGTAAAAATGAGGTAGGTACCATATTATATAATCCTATTTTACAGTAAAGCAAACCAAAGCACAGAAAAGTGAAGTAACTTGTCTAAAGTCACATAGCAGTGATAGAATAAAGGTTTGGACTTAGTGATCTAATTGCAAAGCACTCAACCCTTGTTCATTGTCATATCTGGCCCATAGCAAGGACTTGATAAGGAGAAACTTCTTAATTGTTCCCAACACGTATTACAATGCTACTCACATAGTAGTTGCTCAATAAATGTTGAGAAATGAATTATGAGATATCAAAGTGGAAACAAGAAATATACCTAGAGTGAGATGAAAATTTAGGTCTATAGATAAACGATTCAGGATTTAGGAGCATCAAGCAGCCAGCCAAAGTCATGGTAGACAGCATTCTTTTCAGAGAGAAAGTCAACACATTAAAATCACATCCTCAGCTGCTTGGCTGTTCATTGGATGGTCCCTCTGTGCCTAAGGATGCCAGCGATGTAGATAACAACAAAAGGAGAGCAGTGTCTACTGTCCTATTTCAACAAGAATTTGACCAAGACAGGACGATTTTCATTGGCTGCAAATTTCTCAGTAAAATTACACCTATCATTTCCTAAAGTGGGAATAGGACATCAATGGGATGACAGCAAACCACAGCTTTGAGGCTAAAAAAGGGCATGGGTTAATAAAGTAATCTGAACAGCCACTCAGACCCCCTGTTAGCATGGAGTGATGGTTACTGGAGGGTAAGGTTATGTGACTTCTTTGATTAAAAAAAAAAAAAAAAAATTGAAGCCAGACTCGGTGGCTCAGCCTGTAATCCCGCGCCTTTGGGAGGCTGAGGTGAGTGGATTGCCTGAGCCCGCAGGTTTGAGACCCGCCTGGGCAGCAAGACCTCATCTCTACAATAAATCAAAAAAATCAGCTGGTGTGGTAGCACATGCCTGTAATTCCGGCTACTCAGAAGGCTGAGGTGGAAGGATTGCCGGAGCCCAGCAGGCGAGGCTGTGGTAACCGGGAGCGGCCACTGCACTCCAGTCTGGGCGACCGAGTGAGACTCCAACTCAAAAAAAAAAAAAAAAAAATTGAGGATTGGCCAGGCACGGTGGCTCATGCCTATAATCCCAGCACTTTGGGAGGCTGAGGCGGGAGGATTGCTTGAGCACAGGAGTTTGAGACCAGCCTGGGCAACACAGTGAAACCTCACCCCATAAAAAAATCAAAAAATTGACTGGACACTGTGGCATGCAGCTATAGTCCCAGCTACTCAGGAGGCTGAGTTGGAAGGATTGCCTGAGCTCAGGAGGTCAAGGCTGCCATGACACATGATCATCATGATCATGCAACTTCAGCTTGGGAGACAGAGATCCTGACTCAAAAAAAAAAATACTGAAAATGAATGACCTAATTTTTCTAGTACCGAATTTTAAATGATGCTAATTTACATTTTAAATTATTTACATTTTAAATTATGCTAATAGTTTGTAGCAGGATACCAGTTAAGAAGAGATTGGGTATCAGGAGGGCATAATGATTCTCAAAGCATGCTGCCCTTTCAGACATTTATTCAATATCAGCATACTAGGAACTTGCTAGAAATGCAGATTCTCAAATCCCACCACAGAACTACTAAATCAGAAATTCTAGTTGGGGCCCAGGGAACTGTTTTGACAAGCCCTCCAGATGGCTCTGAAGCACACTCAGATCAGAGAGCCGCTGAGCTAGAGAAACACATCTAAAACAGGTTTCCCGGAAACCCAAAGTCCCCAGTCCTGTCACTAGTTATACAACTTAGACAAATCACTTAACCTGTATGTGCTGTCTCATCAGTTGTCAAATGGTACTCAAAATGTCTGCCCTAATTATTTTAAAGCAATAATGTCATCAGGTTCAAATGAGGAAAAAAAGGGAGTGAAGTTTTTGAAAAACATTAACGGTGTAATACTATTTTTTTGTTTATTTTGAGTCAGGGTCTCACTCGATCACCTAGGCTAAAGTGCGATGGCATGATCATGGCTCACCACAGCCTTGACCTCCTGGGCTTATGCAATCCTTCTGCCTCAGCCTCCCAAGTAGCTGGGACTACAGGTGTGTGCTACCACACCCAGATAATTTTTTGGATTTTTTTTTTTTTTTTTGTAGAAATAAGGTCTTGCTTTGTTGCCCAGGCTTGTCTAAAACTCCTAGCCTCAAGCAGTCCTCCCACCTTGACCTCCCAAAGTGCTGGGATTACAGGCTTGAGCCACTGTGCCTAGCCAACAGTGCGGTACTATATTATAATGAAGATAACATTTTAAAATGTGGAAGTGCTCTAAAATCATGCTACCCTGGAGTGTGGTCCTCAGACCCACAGCACTTAGAAACAGATTCAGCTGGGCACAGTGATTCATGCCTGTAATTTCAGCACTTTGAAGGGCAGAGGCGGGAGAATCACTTGAGGCCAGGAGTTCAAGACCAGTTTGGGCAACATAACAAGGCCTCGTCTCTACAAAAAATAAAAGAATTAGCCAGATGTGGTGGTCCATTCCCATAATCCCAGTTGCTCAGGAGGCTAAGGCAGAAAGATTGCAATAAAAATAAAAATAATTATCTGCGTGTGGTGGTGCACATCTATAGTCCCAGCTACTTGGGAGACTGAGGCAGGAAGATGACTTGAGCCCAGGAGGTCGAGGATAGAGTGAGCTATGATCACACCACCGCACTCTAGCCTGGCTGACAAAGCGAGACCCTCTGACAAAAATATATACATATAAAATATAAAATAAAATTCAATAGCTGGGTGTAGCGGCACACACCTGTAGTCCCAGTTACTGAGGAGGCTGATGCAGGAGAATCATTTGAGCACAGAAATGAGAGGCTGCAATGAGCCATGATCATACCACTGCAATCCAGCCTGGGCAATAGAGCAAGACCCTGACTCAGAAAAAAGAAAAGCCTCATCACCTATCTCACAAAGTTTGCATTATATTATAATAAAAATCCCAGGTAATTGAAACACCGTGGGGAGGGGTGGAATCATAAAACCCTACAGGCACAAGGCATTACTCATCACACAGGTGCAATCCTGAGCATAGCAGAGGGCCCCCTGCTTCCCCTCTTTGGGGTCTATTTCAGTTGATTGGCTGGGAATGCTGTAAAAGTACAAACTTTGAGAATCGAGGGAGGTACTGTTAATTGAAAGACAGTCCTCTTAATGAGCTTAATTCTTACCACCTGTCCTCAATTCTAAGCTTATAAAAGCATAGGCAAGTCGTTTGCTATTTTAGTCACTTTTATAATTGAACTTCATGCAAAATCATCTCATTGCCTCATAAGAAATGAACTGGTCATTCACTGCAGCCACTCGAAGGATCAGATCCTGCAGAAATTCAAAAGATCTGTCCATTTTTTTAAATTTTGAAAGCAGGATTTATTGAGGGGACAGAAAAGCTCCCTCAGTGGGAGGGGACCTGAAGGGGTTGCCCCCATTTTAAAATTTAAAATGACAAGGGTCATTCAGCTTTCAAGTGACTCTTGTAAAGTGTCTGTTGCTTTTATCGTTATGAGCCAGGTAAAGGGTTAAAAGAGGATAGGGAATGTCCCCTAAAGACTCTGATGTGATGTTCTGGGCTTGGTATTTGCATGTTTAATAAGACTGGTGACTTTGACAGTCTAGTGAGTTTGGGAAGAATTACTCTAGATCCTAGCTCCTGTTCTCAAAACTGCCTTTCCACTAAAGCCATCTGGAGAGTTTTTTTTTTAAGTACTGACATTGGGGTTCTGCTTCAGATGCTGACTGTGTTGGTCTAGAGTGAGGCCCAGGACTACTTGCTGTTAATAGCTGCCTGTGTGACTCTAAGTGCAGCCAGTGTTAGGAACCCTGCTGCCTAATGACAGGCCCTGACAGGACTTCAGGAGAGCTAGCTAGCCAGAGTCTTCCCCTTTTATAGACTGAATTGTGTCCCCCCAAAATCATATGGTGAAGTCCTAACCCCCAGTACTTCAGAATGCGACTGTATTTAGAGATAAGGTCTCAAAGTAGGCGATTAAGTTAAAATGAGGCTGCTAGGAAGGATCATAATCCAATCTGAATGGTGTCCTTACAAGATGAGGAAATTTGAGCACAAAGGAGCACCAGGGACCTGTGTGCACAGAGGAAAGATCATGTGAGGACATTTGAGGAAATGAGCAAGAAAGTGGCCAAAGAGAGGCCTCAGAATGAAAGCAACCCTGCGGACACGTTGACCTTGGACTTCTGGCCTCCAAAACAGTAAGAAAGCATGTTTCTGTTGTTAAAGCCACCTTGTCTATGGAATTTTGCTATGACAGCCCTAGCAAACAAATATGAGAGGGGACCCAAGAAAACACTAGAATTTATTTAAAATTGTGTATTTGTGTATTTATTCTTACATGTGTAAACTTCAATCACCTTCAAAGTACTCTTCATTTGATGCAATACACCTACCAAGATGCTTTTTCCACTGCTCAAAATAGTTGTTGAACTCATCAATTTTGATGCCTTTTAGTCCTTCTGCCATATTTTGTTTCACTTCTTCCACATGGTGGAAGTACTCCCAGGAGGGCAAAACATTTCCCTCTGAGGACCTTTCTCATCCGGGAAAACAAAACAAAAAGTTGCTCAGGACAAGATCAGGTGAATAGGGAGGGTAGGGCATGGGGATCACGTTGCTTTGGGTCAAAAACTGCTGAACTCTGGCGAGACCTCATCTCTACAATAAATAAAAAATATCAGCCGGGCGTGGTAACACGCGCCTGTAGTTCCAGCTACTTGGAAGGCTGAGGTGGAAGGATCGCCGGAGCCCAGCAGGTGGAGGCTGCGGTGGCCGGGAGCAGCCACTGCACTCCAGTCTGGGCGACAGAGTGAGACTCCAACTCAAAAAAAAAAAAACCTGCTAAACTCTCAACATAGTGTGGGCAGGTTGTGCTTATAAATTACCCAACATGAAGTGGGCAAATGCGTTGACAGAATCTCCAAAAAAAATTCACTGAAGCCTAATGCAGCCTCTCCCAACAATGCTAGTTGGTACACTGATGGGTTCCTAGAACAATTACCCAGCAGGGGAAACCTGTACTACAAGGGGCCCACCCTCCAAAAAATAATTCTCGTTTTTTGGGGGTCCACCCTCGTACATTCCTTATCTTAAGGCCAAGTGTTAAAAGCATCCTTCTCACATCCAAATGTGTGAGAGACCTACAGACTGAATCTTTTGGCTGCATTTACATCCCCAGGGCAAGCAAGGGCTGCACTGAAGTGGGGACAAGGGACCTAGGTGAAAGGAATATTCCAGATAGAAATGCTTAGCCTCTGGTGAGTAAGCAAACGTGATGCTTTCAGAGGGCGTTCAACTGTCAGTGTAGATAGAAGCCAAAGCAATGCAAAACAACACTAAGATGCCTCAGAGGGGAACGAAATCACTTTAAACATTACTTCCATGGGCTGCCTTCACTGACCCAGCAGGCATGTCTCCCATGGTCCCCTGTACTTTTCTTTCAGAACTGCTATCACAGTTATAATTAAACATTAAGCACTAAATTCATGACTAAATTAATTTGCTAGACAGCACCATGACATGTTCACCATCCTGTTCACCACCATTTGGCTCATTATTTGTTGAATGAATGAATGAATGAGTGGATGGATGGATGGATGGACGGACACTTACTAGCAACCACTACAAAAGATGACACCAAAAGAAATTAATATAGTCGATGTGAATTAATGAATAAAAAAGTTAATGAACAAGTGAATCAATGACTGAGCACTGGCTGGGTGCTTGTGTTTCAAGTGTTTCTTAAATGCTATTTTTTTTTTTTTTGAGTTGGAGTCTCACTCTGTCGCCCAGACTGGAGTGCAGTGGCCGCTCCTGGCCACAGCAGCCTTGACCTGCTGGGCTCTGGCGATCCTTTTGCCTCAGCCTTCCAAGTAGCCAGAATTACAGGCATGCGCTACCACACCCGGCTGATTTTTTGATTTATTGTAAAGATGAGGTCTTGCTGCTCAGGCGTGCCTCGAACCTGCGGGCTCAGGCAATCTACTCACCTCAGCCTCCCAAAGGCGTGGGATTACAGGCTGAGCCACCAAGCCGGCTGCTTGTTTTTTGGTTTTTTTTTTTTGAGTCAGAGTCTCACTGTTGCCCAGGCTGGAATGCAGTGGCACCATCATGGCTCACTACAGCTTCAACCTCCCAAGCTCAGATGATCTTTCTGCTTCAGTCTCCCAAGTAGCTGGGACTACAGCTACACACCACCATGCCCAGCTAATTTTTTTATTTTTTGTAGAGATTAGGTCTCACTATGTTGCCTAGGCTAGTCTCAAACTCCTGGGCTCAAGCAATCCTCCCGCCTTGGCCTCCCAAAGTTCTGGGATTACAGATGTGAGTCACTGTGTCTGGCCTCTTAAATGTTTTCTAAATTCAGTTCCAATTAGATTCCGTGACAGTAATTACTGAAGAGGACCTCTCCCCTGAGTAATTTGGTGACAGAGCCTTTCTGGTGGTCCCTTCAGTTTTAAGAACTATCACACACCTTGTGAATAGTTTGGCAAAGCTACAAAGAAAAAAAAATTACACACACATTCATTATATACACATACACACACATATCCACATATCGCCACGGGTTTCATGTTTGGTTTGACATGGACTGATGATCCTGTATCCCCCCATCCTTCCAGGCCAATTCCAAAGACTCATGTACTTGATATATGCAGTAAAGTTCAGAGATGAGACCTCTGGATGTATTTCAACTTAGGAGACATGGGAATATTTTTAGTTCAAAGTCAGGAACAAAAGCAAGTTCCACAATTTAGAGACTTTACACTTCTTCAGGATTACATTTTTATTCAGGCTAGACCACCTTTTTATTTTTATTTTTTTGAGTCAGAGTCTCACTCTGTCGCTCAGGCTGGAGTGCAGTGGCACACCCACAGCCACCATCGCAGCCTCAACCTACTGTGATCACACAATCCTTCTGCCTCAGCCTTCCAAGGAGAGCATGCCACTGTGCCTGGCTAATTGTTTTATTTATTGTAGAGACGAGGTCTCGCCAAGTTGTCCAGGCTGGTCTTGAACCCCTGGGCTCAGGCAATCCTCTTGTGTCAGCCTCCCAGAGTGCTGGGATTACAGGCATGAGACACCATGTCTGGCTGTGGACCACTTTTCTTAGCATCGTTTCTAAACCTTTGCCGGGTCTGGAAGGTCTGGGAGGAGAGAATTCTAAGAACCAGTCATTCATATGCACATTTCTTGAAGATAAAATAAATCATTCTCTCTTCTTAGAGAGATAAATCAGTTATCTCTTCTAGGTTATTGTGGGCTAGTTTCAGTATTACAACAGTCTTTATTGAAAAACTTCAAGTATCTCATCTTGAAAAATCAGCAATCCAGGTATGAAAAATAACAGGGAATGTCCAATTTTATTTCGATATTTACACTGTAGTCAGCTTCTGCTCCTGGTGAAAGCCTTGGATTTTCCTTCTGGGGAAATTGTTCCTTTTTTGTCCTCTTTCCTTATTTGTTTGGTGTCTGGTTACCAAAACAATCATCAGGCCTTTGGATTATCTTCTTGAATTGATCGTCTAAGTCGCAGGTCTGCGTTTTACACAGGAAAGAGAAGTTAATGCAGACACATCTTGTCCTATCTCTACAAGGGAAAGACCAAACTAGCCTTCAAAATCCCACTGTTTCTTAATATATATATTTATTTATTTATTAATTTTAAGAGATGGGGGGGTCTTGATATGCTGCCCAGGCTGGTCTCAAATTCCTGGTCTCAAGTGATCTTCCTGCCTCAGCCTCCCAAGTAGCTAGGATTACAGGCATGAGCCACAGCACCTGGCTAGAATCCCACAGCTTTTCATGCCTTCTTCTCCTGCTCCTTTTTATTTTATTTTCTGAGTTGAAGTCTCACTCTGTCATCCAGACTGGAGTGCAGTGGCGGCTCCCGGCCACTGCAGCCTCGACCTGCTGGGCTCCAGCGATCCTTCCGTCTTAGCCTTCCGAGTAGCTGGAATTACAGGCACGTGCTACCATGCCTGGCTGATTTTTTTATTTATTGTAGAGATGAGGTCTCACCAAGTTGCCCAGGCAGGTCTCGAACCCGCAGACTCAGGCAATCCATCTCCTTTTTAAAAGTTGCTATAATCTTCCTACTTGAACTCCATTAGTGGCTGTCATCAGTAAACACTCTCCCCCCAAAATAAATGAGTTCATTTTTTTTTGGTTCCTGCCCAGCATTCACCTACCTTCTGGCATCAGCTCCAGATTTTCTTTGGGAAGCCATCCTTCCCTACTTTCAGTCCCTGAGGTCTTTATGGTCACCACCTGTATCTACAGGTCTCAGAGGTGACCAAGGGAATCGCTACATTTTCACAGCCATGGCAATTGGTTCATGGACGGGTCTAGATCTCATGAAACACCATGAGAATTCTGGGTCCCTCCTACCCTTCCCTACTAGATTGAATCTGAGAAGATATAAGAAGTGGACAAAACTGTCTTGCAATTTTAGGAAGAGACTGTGACAGGAACTAACATGAACGAGAACTAGACAGAAAGGGACTAGGTTGTAGTGACACTGTGAGCTCCTGTCCTAGGCCAGGCCTACAGCAAGAATTATTCTCGAATTGGTCAGACTCGGTGGCTCAGCCTGTAATCCCAGCACTTTGGGAGGCCAGGGCAAGTGAATTGTCTGAGCCCATGGGTTCAAGACCAGCCTGGGCAACTGGCCGAGACCTTGTCTCTACAATAAATCAAAAATTAGCTAGGCATGGTAGTGCCTGTAGTTCCAGCTACTCGGAGGGTGGAGACAGAAGGATTGCCAGAGCCCACCAGGTCGACACTGCGGTGGCCATGAGCATGCCACTGCACTCCAGCCTGGGTGATGGAGTAAGACTCCAACTCAAAAAAAAAAAAAAAAAAAGAATTATTCTTGAATTTTTGTTTAAGCCTGTTGGGGTTGAGTTTGCAGTTGAAAGAACAACGGAGCAACTCTGACCCTTTATCTTGGGATTTGTCACTGGGCAAATTAGTGTCCTGTGCCCACTCCATTACTCACCAGGAACAGCATCATGGTCCCCCAAAGGCAAAGCCCCTCGTTGCTGAAAAAGAAAAAAGGGGGCAGCCCCGTCACTAAGAAAGAACGTAGACTCTGGGTCTTGTTGCACAGTTGGTACATTTTGTGAGGGCCCACCATTTTATTTCTTTTTTCTTTTCTTTCCTTTTCTTGGTGTCTGTAACCAAATTTATCCCTGAGCCCAGGACACAGGAACAGGGTCCGCGAGTCACAGTGTCTTTGCAGTCACCTTCTTTCTAGTCCAGTGCCTTTCACTGGTGGGGCATGAAGGGTCAGGAAGCGGCCAGAGGGGCAGCTCCCAGAATGGCACTGAGCATGGTGAGGACACACCAGACAACAAAGGCCCTAGGTCCCGGCTTCTGTGTGCACAATTCCCCACGCACGCGAAGTTCAAACCTGCAAGCCTCCAATCCTTAGTCAGCTTTGTTATGCGTCCAATAGGACTATAACACGGCGTCGACCCCACCCTGCTCCCATGCCGCTCCTCCAATAAGAACCTAGCACAGCCCCTTCCGGCCCCTGTCAGGCTAGTAAATACAGCCCTCTCCCTGCATATCTCTCTTTCGCTCTCTCTTTCCCTCTCTCTCTGTCGCTCTCTCCCTCTCTGCAGCTCTCTCCCCGCCTTTCTCCCATTTCCCCTCTCTCTCTCTCTCCACAGACCCTTTCCCCTTTTCCCTTGTAACTGCCACTTTAATAAATCTCTTGGCCTTAAACGGGTGAGGAGTCGTTACTGGCGCCGAACTTCTTTCATTGGTGCCGTGACTCAGATCGGGTGCTCTCCCACCCTTGTGCGGGTCTATCCCCGTAGGCGGGATCCCTGACCCAGCGCTGGTGGCCACTCCAGCCCTCCCAGACCTTCCCCACCGTTTTGAACACGTGACCTGCATCCACCAGCGACCATTGGATAGGTGAGTTCCCCAGACATGGAAGCCTGAAACTTGCCCGGGATCCCTGGGGGGAACTGACTGTTGATCATCCGGCAGCCCCTCTGGCCCCAAGGTGAGGGGGAGCGCACCCCGCCTTGGCCTTCACGGCCACAGTGGACCCTGAAGGCTTCCTCTTCTCTTTCATCTCTTAAACCTTAAAACTCCCGCAGCCGCTGGGCTACAGCGGGCCCCAAGGGTCCCACGTCTGCTAACCCACAGCGGCTTCCGTAAAACTCTCTCTCTTTCTCTCCCCCCTCCCTAAGGAATCCCACAGCTGTTGGACCACAGCGGACCCCGGGGGTCCCACGTCTGCTGGCCCACAGCGGATTCTGAAGGACTCATGTGTCTGTCGGGTAACAGGGACCCTCGGAGGCTCCATGTTTGTTGCCCCACAGTAAGCCCTATTCGACTGGCAGGAATCTCGAACACGCTCCCACCTGCCACCCGGTCAAGTGCTTTCTGTCTGGTTCAAAAATCCTTGCGCTAAGTGCCTTGACCCCCTCGGTTCTCCAGGAGAACCCTGGTTGTGCCAAACCCCTGTGATGACAGGCTTTGCCACAGCCACACTTCTCAGACAGCCAACTCTTTGGGGGATGCCCTGTTTAGTCTACCTGTCTCACCATGGGAGGTTCATCATCCCTGCCGGCCAATTCCCCTCTTAAATGCCTCTTAAACAATCTCACTATCTTTTCTCTTTCCCCTGATATCAAACCCAAATGCCTAATTCGTTTCTGCATGCAAGACTAGCCAACCAAAATCAGTGGCCTATATAATTTCTGTGAGCATTCAAAACGGTGGGTAGAGATTCCCTGTGTTCAGTCTTTTTCTCTCCTCCATAAACATCCTCGCCTGTGTCTCAATTGTAACCCCTCTAACTTCCACTCTCAACTCATGCTAGCATCTACTGCTTCTCCTACAACTTCTCTATCTCCCATTATTCCACACACATGTGAGCCTCCTCCTCTAAGTTCCCCTCCCTCCACTGCAAACACTGTAAGTCCCCTCCCTTCTTCTTTTCCGTCTCAGATTTCAATCCTGCAGAGGAGCCCCCTCCTTCCTCTTCAGCTCCACCCACTTCTCCAGCAATTCAACCTCTGTGCCCTCCCATTTTCAATCACTCCCCAGTATAGCCCTCCCATAACCCAATCCAAGGCCGCACTGGTCATCCTCGCTCCCCTCCGCAAAGTAGTGGGCACAAAGGATATTGTTCAGGTGCACATCCCCTTCTCTATCTCAGACCTCTCACAAATAAAAAAAATAAAAATAAAGTCTTAGATCATACACAACTGATCCTGCCACCTCCCTCTATTTCTAACTTCAACCCAGCAGATAAACCTCCTACAGTCTGCTTTTGCTATTCCACTCACCATCAGTTTCTCCTCCTTCTCACCCTCCACCTTTATCTGAGAAGGAAGGGCTGGTGTCTCCAGCTGGATCACCTGACCCCAGTCTCCAGCCTTCTCTTTTGTCTTTGGAGGAAGGGCCAGTGCCAAAGGCCATGGTGCCTAATTCCAAACTCCAGCCTTTTCGCCCCCTCCCCTCACTGCTTGATAACCCCCTGATAGCAGCCCTACCAGCTGCAACAAGTCTTTGTTGTTTCCTTATAATAAATTTTTCTCAAGTTATACCTAAACCGGGACTATATCAACCTTCTTCCCAGACAAAACTAAAGAGAGCATGTAAATAAATCCTATTAGCTAACTACAAAAAGGTGTTAATAAACAGGCTAACTAGGACAGAATAAAAGAGGTTTTTCAAAGACCAGATAAAAATCCAACAATGTTTCTAAGTCGCCTCTCTAAAACATTGCAGCAGTTTACTAATATTGGTTTAAACTCTGTAGAGGAACAAACTCTTTTGGCTATGTATTTTATCTCCCAGTCAGCACCGGGTATTAGGCACAAACTCCAAAAATTAGAAAAGGGCCCACAAACCCCTCAATTAGAGCTATTGGACACGGCCTTTAAAATCTTTAACAACCAAAAGGAGAAAGAAATACAGGACCACCAACATAAGCGGAAAGCACTTCAGCTTTTATCTACCACTTTAACAAAAAAGTCACCACTGATAATCTTCCACCCCAGATGGTCAATAGCAGAAGGGGTACACAGCTCCCTTCCCAGGTTTGTTTCTGATGCCGTCAAAATGGGCATATGGCCAAAGACTGTCAAGCCCTGCCCACCAGTAAAACCCTGTCCCAATGCAAACAGCATGGGCATTGGGCTCATGATTGCCTCATTCGCCCAGAAGGAAGAGAGCACATGGCCCAGAGGCTTGCTGCAATTAAGGGACACCAGGCATCTTACACGATCTCAAAAGGGGATCTCTTGGGCTTGCTCCAGTCAGATTGACTCGGCCCTAACTTGGTAGCCCCAATGTCTTCAGAACAAACCATTAAACCAACCGAGCCTAGGGTGGAAATATCAGTAGCTGGTGGGGTTATATCATCTGTTATTAATACGGGGGCTACATGTCAGATCTACTTACATTTCCTGGTCCACTCCTTCCTTCACCCCTTTTGGTTGTGGGGGCACAGGGCATTATATCCAGGCCCCTCACTATGCCATTACTTCCATGTGTTCTGGGAGATAAAGTATTTCAACACTCTTTCCTTGTTAGGCCAACATGTCCAGCTCCATTATTGGGAAGGAAAACTCACACCACTGTACTTTTTGGGTGCCTTTTGTATAGCTTTGAATTTCCCTAATAGTTCCACATTGGATCCTATCTAAGCCCTTCCACTACATATAAACTTATTGCTTTGGCTAGAGCTCTGAGGTTAGGAAAAATGTAAAGAAAGTTGTAGGTGTAAGGTGTGTTTTTAGTAAGAAAGGATAAAGAAAAGATAAATAATTGTATAGGAAAGAATCTTGTATGGTACATTTAGTTCTATAATAGAATGGCTGGTTAAAGAAAGCATAGAACAAAAATCGAAGGTTTAAGCATGTCAAAGAATGGTATGAGTTTATGGAACAAGCATGTCAAAGAATGGTATGAGTTTATCGAACATGTTAGGTGAAAGTTAGTGGAAAAAAGTAAAAGAAATTGTGTAAACACTTGAGGCTATGAAAAAGATTCCATAAATTTACCATTAATATCAGTTACACTAATGCTAGGCCAACATGCTACTCGAAGGCCAGAACATGAGCTTCTTAATTAACAATCTCCAAAAAATTTTCTTCTTTAAATAACAGAGGGGAGAAAAAAGAGACAAAATTCAATTAGCCCTTCCCCCACTGTCTTTGTTGCAAAAGAGCGAGGTTTTTTCCTTTTCAAAATCGTTGCACTATGATTTTGGCTAAATAAGTAACTTTTACAATAACTACTGTGATTTTGTGTTATAACATGCTTTTAAAAACTTTAGTCAATATTACAAACCTCCATAAAACAGACAGCCAAAGTCACCCCATTTTCCTGGCTCTCAATAGTCCAACAGGGAGGCACTTGCCTCTTTCTAATTTGCGTTTTTGTTTAATAGCCCCATATATCTTTAAATTTCTCCAACAATGCTTAACTAAACTCTCAAATCAAAACCTCAACCTCCTATTACTCAATAGTTATCAACCTGTCCCAATAGAGGAGTCAACACCTTGCCCCTAAACATCACTTAATTTTTCTTTTAGATATGCTCTCTTCCAGGTTCTCTATTTACCTCCACAGTCTACTCCAAGACAGCTGGTTACTACCGCCCTCGGACCCACTGGAAGACTGGCTGGAACAAGTTGCTGTTCTACACTTAAAAGGAACCTTCATGGAACTCTCACCTGTGGAAAGCTACACCTTCAGTGCCTACTTTTGGGCCCTGCTCTGGCTGGTTCTGCACCCTTCTACCACCTTACCCCCACAATGCCCCCGACCAGCAGGAAGTAACCAGAAAGAGTAATGACGCCCCTCCCCATAAGAACAGAAAAAGTGGGAATGAAGGGTGCCAGAAGCGACAGGAGGGGTGGCTCCCAGAATGGCATGGTGAGGACACACCAGACAACAAAGGCCCTAGGTCCCGGCTTCTGTGTGCACAATTCCCCACGCGCGCGAGGTTCAAACCTGCAAGCCTCCAATCCTTAGCCAACTTTGATATGTGTCGGCCCCACCCTGCTCCCATGCTGCTCCTCCAATAAGAACCTAGCACAGCCCCTTCTGGCCCCTGTCAGGCTAGTAAATACAGCCCTCTCCCTGCATATCTCTCTCTCGGTCTCTCTCTCTCTCTCTGTCGCTCTCTCCCTCTCTGCAGCTCTCTCCCTGCCTCTCTCCCACTTCCTCACTCTCTCTCTCTCTCCACAGACCTTTTCCCTTGTAACTGCCGCTTTAATAAATCTCTTGGCCTTAAATGAGTGAGGAGTCGTTACTGGCACCGAACTTCTTTCACACAGTGGTAAAGTTCGGGGGGGTAAAGAGATGATCCCAGCTGGTCCAGTAAGGGAAAGATCTGAGACTTAGATGGAACTCTTGGGACTAGAAGCTCTCTTCGTGAATGTTGGCTCCCAGCAACTGATTTTGTACCTTACATGGAGAACCTGTCAGAGAGTGAAGCCAACAGAGAGGACAGCAGAGCTGGGACATGATCAAGGAGCATTTGAGTGACTGGAGTTAGCCATGCCTGAAACTAACCTCACCTGGTAAGCCAATAAATTGTTTTTTTGCTTAAACCAGTTTAAGTTGAGTTTTCTGTCACTTGTGACTGATGGCACAAAAGGGGCAGCAGGAAGGCCAGCTCATGTTTCCAGTAAAACCCTGTCTTGAACCCCAGGAGATCAAAGAGTTTTCATCCTTGAGAAATTGCTTTTTCCACTCATTCAACAAATATTTATTGAGCCCCTGTGAGCAGTCCTGGGAAATGTTTTTATCTCCCAAATCACAAGAGTGATTGGTACATGGTTATCAGCGGTGGTCAGGGATGGGTCTCTGAGGAGGTGAGTGATAAGTAAGACCTGAGAAAGTAGAGAAATGCACAGTGGTCTAGTAGGATAAGAGCACACCACGAGGCGTGGGCTCTGGATCCCTGCTCAGCTGCTCACCAGCCACAGGGTCTTCTCAAATAGGCACCTGGAACTCTCTGGCTGGCGCTCAGTTAAAATTGGAATATTTAATATCAGTCCTGCTGAAGCGTAGTCCTTATAAAAACAAGCCTAGTCCTTGTAAAAACAAACAAACAAAAATGATTTAAATTGTTGAAAGCAATATGTTTTTGGATGAGAGAAAACAATTAAATAAATGGACATAAGGTACTTAAACTTCTGATCAAATAGAGTAACAGAAATCAAATTCATCTTATCACCTTAAACAACTAGACAAAATATATGAAATAACCCGTGGCCAGGCTCGGTGGCTCAGCCTGTAATCCCAGCACTTTAGGAGGCCGAGGTGAGTGGATTGCCTGAGCCCGCGGGTTCGAGACCCACCTGGCCAACTTGGCGAGACCTCATCTCTACAATAAATCAAAAATTAGCTGGGCGTGGTAGCGCGCGCCTGTAGTTCCAGTTCCTTGGAAGACAGAAGGATCGCCGGAGCCCAGCAGGTCTAGGCTGTGGTGATCGGGAGTGGCCACTGCACTCCAGTCTGGGCGACAGAGTGAGACTCCAACTCAAAAAAAAAAAAAAAAAAGAAATAACTCGTACACCCATGTTCACAACAACATTATTTACAACAGCTAGAACTGAGAAGATGGCTGGGCTTGGTGGCTCAGCCTATAATCACAGCACTATGGGAGGCCAAGGCGAGCGGATTGCCTGAACCTGTGGGTTTGAGACCAGCCTGGGCAACTTGGCGAGACCTCATCTCTACAATAAAAAAAAAAAAAATTAGCCAGGGGTGGTAGCATGCTCCTGTAGTTCCAGCTACTTTGAAGACTGAGGCAGAAGAATCACCAGAGCCCAACAGATTGAAGCTGGGGTGGCCGTGAGTGTGCCACTGCACTTCAGTCTGGGCGACAGAGTGAGACTCCATCTCAGAAAAGAAAAAAAAAAAAAGAAACCTAGAAGAAACCCAAGTGTTCAGTGATAGATTTATGGATAAGCAAAATGTAGTTATCATTTAGCCTTAAAAAGGAAGGAAATTCTGACATGTACTACAACATGGGTGAAGCTTGAGGACATTATGCTAAGTGAAATAAGCCAGTCACAAAATAAAAAAATACTGCCTGATTCTACTTATCTGAGGTGGTTAGAGTAGTCAAATTCATAAGACAAAAAGTAGAAAGCAGGACAGTGGTAGCCAGGGACTGCAGTGGGGAGGAAATAGGGAGACAGTATTTATGGGCACAAAGCTTTAGTTTTATAAGATGAGAAGCTTATGGAGATGGATGGTGAGGATGACTGCACAGCAACATGAAGTATTATTACCACTGCACTGACACTTCACAATGGTTAAGATGGCAAATTTTAGGCTATGTATATCTCACCACAATAAAAACAGTGGTACCCAGACATTAGGTTAAAGGCAGTGCAGGATCTCTGAGAAAGAAGAAACAAAGGAGCCCTTCAGTTCTGCCAGCTTGCACGTGAAGAGGGTTTCCAGGCTGCAGTGCAGGAAAGGTCATCCCAGGAAGGCCCCAGTGGTCTCTGAGTTGAAGAGATAGAGCTGGAAGTTTGGAGAAGGGAATGGAGCTGGAGTTTGCAGGGCAGAGTATCACAGAAGAGAGATCTGCACGGAGAGGACTCTGGAGAGGCTCCCTTCAGTACTCGGCAGAGGACTGAGTGGTATATACGTGTGAGGGGACAATCCAAGAGAAATCCAAGAGAAAGAGCTACTAAAAATAACCAGGCAGAACAATTCCCAGAGCTTATAGAGAACTTGGAACAGTGTACATGTCCAGCAACCAGAATGGAGAAACCGCGTAATGTATAGGGCTTCAGGGAGAGTACTCAGAAAGGTATTGCCTCACTAATAAGGCATTAATGCATTAGCTCTACACTAAAGACTGGTCTGATATAGCCCAACAAAGCTCAAAACTAGTCTCAGCAGGATCAGACTGTATCCAAGTAACTTAAATGAGTTTCAAAACAAAGTTCATAAACATTTAAAGAAATACAAAAAAATCCAGCTCACAACATTCTAAGATTTATAACATCTGACATTCCGTCAAAAATTGTCAGATACACAGGTCAAACGCAGTGACTCATGCCTGTAATCCCAGCACTCTGAAGGGAGGTCAGAGGGTGAAGGCCGAGGTGGGAGGATCGCTTGAACCCAGGAGTTTGAGACCAGCCTAGATAACATAGTGAGACCTAGTCTTTACGAAAAGGTCAGAAAGTTAGCTGGATGTGGTAGTGCACATCTGTAGTCCCAGCTACTTGGGAGGCTGTGGCAGAAGGATTGCCTGAGCCTAGAAGGTCAAGTCTGCGGTGAGCCGTGATCGTACCACTGCCCTCCAGTCTGGGTGACAGAGTAAGACCTCAACTCAAAAAATTATTAGCAAACGATTAAAAACGGTCAGACACACAGAGTCAGGAAAATACAACCCACGATGCAAAAAGAAATCAATCTATAGAAACATACCTAGAAATTACACAGATGATATAATGGTAGACAGGGATGTCAAAACAGCTACTATACATGTACTCTGTATGTTCAAGAAGGCAGAAGAAAGCATGAGCATGTTAAGGACAAGAATGGAAAAATATTGAAAGACCCAAATTGAACTTCTAGAGGTGAAAATACAACATTTAAGATGGAAAATGCATGGGAAGGAATTAAAATTGACATGAAGGAAGTGAGGCATGTCATAGTTTAGGGTACTGTGTGAAGATGGAATGAAATCAAACTGTCGGGTATGGAAGGGTGGAATTGAAAGTAGAGCAGCAGCTAATTCCATCCCACAGTTCATTTGACAGAAGTCTTTTTTCAGGTCATAATCTACACAGCTGTAAACAATGGCTTAGTCTAAATCATTGCAAGTAAAGGAAAAGGAATATCACTGCATCATGAACTAGTGCTTCCTGAAAGACCCGTGGATGGAACCACTATTCAGCTGCTTCTAAGAATCAGCAGAAAACCCAGCAGCTAGTTGCTCCTTCCTCCCTCTCTTCCTCCATCACAATTTCCATTTCCCTCTGCTCTTCACTCTACCATCATCTAGAAGTTAACTTCACATTGTTCAAAGGCAATCAGAGGCACTGGTCCTCTGACACACAGAGCTGTGGTTCACCAGAAGACAGGATCCCACACAGAAGCTACTGCCAAGATTAAATGCTGAAACAACACAACCAGGAACTGTATAATGCAGATCCCTGTTTAATGAGAATCTATGGTTAAAGAAAAAGAGTAAGTATAAAAATCTGTGCTGCTACTGGTCCCTCAGCAGCAGCACCAGGAGGTTGCTCAGAATCTACCTAGAAAATCTACTTATTTCACATTTGCCAAGAAGATGCCCTTGTTATGATTCTATTCAACCTAGGAACCCCAGGGAATATTCAGAACCCTAGAGACAGAAACAATATAAAGATAGTCATTTCTCTCTGAAACAATTTGTATTTTCATATCTTTGATGCAAAGTCTAATACTCAAATCAATAGGCCAATGGAGATTCAGCTAGCGCAAGTTTAATAAGGAAAATAGTTAAAAAAAAAAAAAAAGATTTGGAAAGCTAGAGATATTACCTGCAACTGTGTTAGACTGTGGAGGTGGGGTTAAATTGGCTCTTCTTTTTTTTCCCCAGAGTAATGAAACAGAGAAGCTAAATCTCCACGTTGATTAGAATCATATAGAAAAGGGAGCTTCTGGCTGTCTTCTGCTCCCTCTTCCCTTCCTACCCTTGCCCCAATCAATACAGCAGTTTTTATCTTCAGAAAGCTCAACTTTCTGACTATTTTTTGCAATTTAGGCTTTCTCAAGCCTGGACTGGTTTTGTAATCAGGCAAATCCACTTCCAAATTAGAGGTATGGGTTTTGAAAATCCAAAGCAAAGTCCTATCCCAGAAGGAGGGTGGGCAATATGGGCAAAAACAAAATCCACAAAACAGTAAAACCTCACTGAGTTGAGAAGAACCAGAGCTTGGGCAGCAGGTAGAGGCTTGTTCCTGCAGAGCTTTTTCCTCATCTTGTGACTGTGTCTTCCCCTCATTGGTGCCATGGTTTCCCTGATGCCAAGGTCAAGCTCATTTCATCAAAACAATGGCCTATGACACCTTTAGGAATAAGAAGTGTAGCTATGAAGTTTCCATATTAATGTTTTGATTGGTGCAACTGTGTTCTAGGCTATATCAACGCAATACATACCCATTGAATACCTACTATGTACCAGGCAATGTTCTAGGCCCTGGAGATACAGCACTATAGATTTGCTATAGACTATGTGAACACTGTAGACTTACTCATGGAACTTATATTCTGGTAGGCGAAAGCCGAAAATAAACAAATAAGTAAGGTAATATCAGATAGTAAAAATGCTTATAAGAAGAAGCTCTTGTAGGAACTCATGGGATTTTATTGAAAAAATGGTGATCAGAAACAATAGCTCTGATTTATGTTTTAGAAAAATCTTTCTGCCACCACATGGATAGCGGACTGTTGGGATAGGGTGGCCTGAAGGCATGGTAGCAGAGAAGACAATTAGAAGGCTACAGCTGTAGTCCAGGCAAGGGCTGATGAACACTTCAGCCAGGGTGGAAGCAGAGTGAGAGTGAGAAATGATTAGAACTGTGGCATGGTTTGGCAGTAGAGTTAATGAGACCAGTGGACGTGTATGGTAGGGAGAAATACAAAGAGAGAATTTGGAGATAGCTCTCAGGTTTTGACTTGAGCACTTGGTTAATTGTATGTCTTTCCTACTCCTGAGATGAGGAAGACAGGAGAGAAGTCAAGAGTCCTGTCTTGAATGTCCAATGTTTGAGATCTTTATTTGATACCTGAGAGGCGATATCAGGAAGACCTTTGGATGTAGGAGTCAGGAGATTAGTTGCAGGGACCTAAATCTCTGGACCAGCTTTCTAAGCATCTAGCCCTGCATTCTCTGAATGCCACTCTTTCAGTCAGCTCACTGTTCAAGTATTCAGCAAACATCCATTGAGTCCACTGTGCTCTGGGACCTAGGCTCAGTGCTAAGTTACAATGAAGTGAACAAGGCTTGAGATGCAACTTGTTACCGAGGACAGGATATGCAGCCCTGGATCCCTGGTATGTAATAGCACCACCTAGATTTTGTTTTTCCTCCTGAGTGGCCATCCCAGCAATACTCTACTTATGTATTCCAAGGGTTTCCCAGTTTGGTGTTCCAGAAACCCACTTGGGAAAGGATCTTCTTAAAGATTAATTACTCCAATCTCCTCTGAGTGTCTGCCTAGACCAGGCTGATTACCTCCAGTGATGTGATATCAGTGCTCTTTGAAGTGTTTGATAGGTCTCTAGAACTGAGATTTTCAGGAAGAAACAGAAGACACAGGGTTGCATTGCCTTTTGAGGCTAAGTGGTAAATCCTGGACTATAAGCAGCCAGGAGGTCTTTAAGGGTGCTATGGAGGGTCTGCAGAAGAGCATCACGCTGCCCCCAGAGGCTTGAGTGTGGCAGCCCTATTCACTCTGCCCAGCCCACAACTAGAAACTTATGGCCCCAACTGCAGTGTTTCTGGAAGAGGACAGAATGCACAACTTCAGAGTGAAGATAATTTTACTCATATTCCCAGGTGTCTGCCGAGATGGATCTTGGTTAAGATGTATTATTCTTCTGAGACTGACAGAGTCAGAGACAACACTCACAAGCTTTATTTATGGACTTGCTTCTCTTTATGGCTAGAAAGAAACAGTCCAATACTCATTCTTCCCTAGATGTGGATAAGGAAAGTCAATACTTGGGCTTCCCCCTTTGGTTCTGAGAAGGCCTGCCTGGGCCTGTTCCTGTCTTACTCATGAGGTGTCAGCTGCTTCCCCCTCCCCCACATACTTACTCCCTCCTGCTGTCATGTCTCAGCTCTCCTGAGTCATCCAAGCTTTAATTTGGGCTAATCTCCACTCCTGACTCAGGTAGGTGTGGTAGTGATAAATCAAAATGAGGACACAGCTGTCAGTAATAAAACAAGAGAGACTTGTCAGTATAATCTACTTTATTAGCAGCAAGTCACAGGGAAGTCTCCAGCAGCCTCTCTCACTCCGCCCTTTTCCTTGATACTTCCTCTTAGTCTCCATGAAGTTGCCAGCAAAGCAGATGCAACCAAGCTGGGGCTAAATTAGTGACTAGGAGGAGGAAGTGGGGAGGCTATGTGGCGCCCCCAGGGAACAACCACAAATACTGCTGTGATCAGGGCTAGTGGAACAGTCACAAATACTGCTGTGATGGGGTTAATGGGAGGAAGGGAGATAGTAGCTTGGCTGCTTCAGGTCAGGTTCTGAGGGTCTTCTCCCACTGTGGATAGGGGAGACTATATGATTTAAAGGTACAGTTTATAACTTCTAGAATTCTGGAACTGGAGGGGATAGAAAACTCCATCTATGCCAACTCTTTGTCTTGGGTCAGGGAAAGAGCTTTAACAAACCCACCTCAGACCAGAGGAAGAGTGTGCACCACACAACAGTGACCTGGATACCTGGTGGCTTTGCAGCTCCTGATTCCAGACTTTGCTGAGACCTGGCCATGCCACTTGCCCTAAGATCTAATATGTGTCCTCATAATATTTCTTCCCTTTTCTGCTGTAGCTTGAGTAGTTTTCTGTTTCCTGAGACCAAGGCAGTCTTAATTAGGAGAGTGTATGAAAGCACAGCATTTTGCAACATGCACATACTGAATGAGTCTCCAATTTGCATTTTCTCTGATCCTCAGAGCTGTACAGATAACTGCCATGCTGACATCTTCACTTGGGGTTCTACAAGCCCCTCAACTCAACAGCAATTGTATTGTAACATTAGAGAGAACTAAAATCTTCCTGAATGACATCCCATTCCCAATCCTGTCCTTAGAAGCTAGCCAGTGATTGGTAGTTGGTTTGTATGAAACTAGATCTTTTAAAACACTTTTGCAATATGCACACACACATATAGAGACAGATGCATAGATATATGTATGTGTGGTTTTGTTTACTTAAATAGTATTATAGTCTATATATCTCTTGGCAGCTCATTCTTTTCCTGCTCAAGATGTCTTAGCCATTTTTCCACATCAGAATATTTATTTCACTCTTTTAAACTGCTGTGTAGTATTCCACAGGCTGGATGTACCATAATTAATTTAGTTAGTCCTTAATTACAGGGTTTTTAAGTTGTATTCCACTTTTTTTTTCCAATTACAGACAGTACTTCCCAGAACTTCCTTGTGAAGATATATGCCAGGGCTCCTTAGGGACAAGCATTGACAGCTGGATTTGCAACTCCCAAGGAATGGGGTAACTTCTATCCTCCTTGCCCATCATCTGGTCCAAGGAACCCATGGGTCTTCCAAATGATCACCAACACTGGCTGGTGTCCTTGCTTTGCCTTCCAAACCTGCCTCCTCTTGTCAGTTATACTGGCTTCTCTCTCCTTCAGACTCCCTGCCTAGATGGTCACCATTACAATTCCTCAGTGCCCACCCCACTAGCTTAATCTTGGCCCTAGCAATCTTCTTCCATCCTCTGCTAGAGAAACCTACTGAGACTGTAGTTCTGAGAATGTAAATAACCCCTGAAAAGGTTGTCCATTGCTTAATTGAAGACTCTTCAGTGCCAAATGGGAAAGTTTAAACTCCTCACTGCAGTATGCAAAGGCTTTGGGGGCTATCTTGGTCTATTTTCTGCAGCTGTAAAACAATACCTGAAACTAGGTAATTCATAATGAAGAGAAATTTATTGGCCCATGGAGGTTGGGAAGTCTAAGATTGAGGGTCTGGCATCTGGTTAGGGCATTCTTGCTGTATCATACCATGAACAAAGGGCAAAAAAGAGTGCAAGAGAGTTCAAGAGCTCAAATTAGCAATCTTAAGCATTTTTATAATGGGCATTAATCCATTTATGAGGGGGGAGAGCCTTTGTGACCTAAACACTCCCCATTAGGCCCTACCACCCAACATTGCCACATTGGGGATTAAGTTTCCAACACATGAATACCTGGGACACATTTAAACCATAGCAGTGGCCCAAGCCTGGCTTTCCAAGCTAGACAGTTTCTCTATCACTTCTGCTGTCATTGTCTAAAAACAGGGAGCTGGTTATAGGTCTTCACTCCCTCAGAATCTGCTATTTATTGACTCTTGACTTTTGCTCATGTTGTGCTTTCTGCTTAGAACACAGTGGTCCTTTCCCTTCCTCAGATTAACTCCTATGCATCCTGTAAGGCTCAGGTCAGGTGCTACCTCATCCAGAAAACTGTCTCCAAAGCAAGATTAGGTGCCCATCATGTGCTCTTGAAGCACACTCTGTCTTTTTAGCACTGCTTTTCTCACCTGTATTTTAATTATTCGTACTGTGGTATCTGCTTCCTCAACATACTGTAAACTCTGTGAGGGTGAGCACTTGTTTTCAGCCACCTCTGTGACTGCAGGACAAAGCCTCTTGATTCATGTACTTTTGAGAGGTCTGGCCTTACCTCCCATCTCAAGGAGGTTGCAGTGTGACCCAGCCTTAAGTCGGTCAGTAGGAATGGACATGACATTCAGGACATTTGTTCAAACTATTCAGGAAGAAAGGATCTCTTTTCAGTTGCACTTGGCATTGTGAAGATAGAACTCTGGGGAGGTTGCAGCCACCTTGACACCTTTAGGAGTTAGCCCATGTGAGGATGGGAGCCAAGAGAAGGAAAGAATGAGCACTGAGTCCTTACAGCACCATATGAACTCCACAGTGTAGCCATCTGTACTCTACTGGACTTCACCTTTGTGTAAACCAATCAATTTATTTTCATTTTAAGCAGATCTGAACTGTGTTTCTGTCACTTACAACTGAAATAGTTCAGTGGATGTGCAAAGAAAGGGCACGAATGTCTCATGTCCCTGTGGGGTCCCCTTCTTCATGCAATGGAATTGACAGTGTAACCCACAGGGTCTTGCAGAAGTGACTGTGTATTGTTTCCAAGGCTAGGCCATAAGAAACCTTGCAGCTCCCACTTTGCTTCCTCTGTGTATGCCAGTTCCCGCATTGTGAAGACAATCAGTCCTATGGAGGGGTCCGTGTGGGGAAGAACTGAGACTTCCACCAAATTGCCAGCCACGTGAGAGAGAAACCACAGATCCCTAGCATCAATCAAGCCTTCAGGAGGCTGCAGCCTCAGGAGACACTCCAAGTCAGGCAAATCCCTGACCCACAGAAACTGTGAGAGGTAATAAATCATTATTGCTGTTTGAAATCACTAAGTTTTGGGTAATTTATTACACAGCATTAGATTACCATTTCACCTCCCCAATCTGTTGACCCAACCCTCAAAACTCCTGAACCTCTAAATGAGACCAGAATTTACCCAGTTTTTGGAGTCAAAAAATTAAAAAAACATAAGAGTCAGCCTTGAATCTTGTTTTCCCTCACAATCCAAATCCAGTTCAAGCATTAATCATGTTGGCTTTGCCTCCAGAATTCATCCTGAATCCAACAATTTCTTTCCACTCCCACCTCTATAATCCTAGCCCAGCAGTCAAGCTTTCTAAACTGATGCAGTGGTCTCTGAACTGGTCTCTCAGCTTTGCTCTTAAACCCATGTAAAAGAACCTTTTTGAAGTCAGAATGATCTTATTAAAATACACAGCAGATCCTATCACACCCCTGTTTGAAACTCTCCAATGGCTTCTCAACCCATTTAGAATAAAATCCCAACTCCGTACTTGAGATTAAGGCCCTGCACACCCTCTCCACTCCCTTACTGAACCCTCTGCTATCAGTTGGCTGAAGCCCAGCTGGCCTTCCCTACCCCTCAGGCATGTACGTGTTGTTGTGAAAAGGGTCTTGTACCTGTACCACTCCTTCTCCAGGACTTCACATGGCTGTCCCTCAGGGTTCAGGTCTCAAATGTCACTACCCCAGAAAGTCATCACTGACCTACTTCAGTAACCTGATTCTCCTTTTTATCAATGGACTTTATTTAATATCTTTTCCTTGCTGTTTATCCTCACCTAAAACAATAGAATTTTTCCCTTCCCCACCTCTCACTGAAATATAAACCCCATGAGGGCAGAGGCCTTGTCTCCTAATTCACTGCAATGATCTTATTACCTAGGTCAGTGTTTCGTATGTAGTAGTTGTCCAGTAACTTTTGTTGTCTGAACAGCTGATCAGCATTTCATAGAATAGACTTTGGGAACTAACTGAGCCAAGTCATCTCAAAGGTCTGTTGCAGCTATTAAAATGAAGCTTTTTCTTGAACCCTCTGCTATCAACTGTGCTGAAGCCCAGCTGGCCTTCCCTACCCCTCAGGCATGCACGTGTTGTTGTGAAAAGGGTCTTGTACCTGTACCACTCCTTCTCCTGATTCTTTTCTTCTTTTTACCTGATATACATCATATGAAAGGAAGAAAAGAATCAACCTGATTCTTTTCTTCTTTTTAAAGTGCCTGATATACATCATATGAAAGGAAGAAAGAATATCTTCTCTTTATAAGTAGACTTCTCTTACCAACTAGACAAGGCATCCATGGCTTAGGTAGGGCTGCGTGGCGTGCTGGAAGCTACACGGCCAGTCTGTGCCAGGTCTGAGAATTTGAATTCACTCTGCCAAGGCTGAGAAGCTTTGAGGTGGAGGAGAGGACAAACACCAGGGTTGGAAGAGTCTAATTATCTACGAAAGTGAAATCACTGTGAAGTTGATGAAGCCCTGGAGTCCTCAAATGAGCTAGTCCTTTCTGGGGCCCTGGGAGAGGCACTAGTAATGGGTTCGCATGCTCAGATGTTTTCACAACTTGCAAAAGTAAGACATTTGAATGGCATCAGTTAAAACTGTTTCTTTCCCCTGCCATGTGCTCTTGTCAGGCTGTGTTGGAGAACTGTGGGCATTTGGGAATCTGACTAAGAAGAGGCTGTGTTGGAGTTACATCTAGCATGAGTATGGTGGAACATAGCTACTTAGTTTTCTATGGATCTGATGTAGAGTTAAGCTACTGCAAGTCGTGATGTAGAAATGGCTTCCAGGATTATTTCTCCTGGCTCCCTTTGTATCATGACATGACAATACAAAGTCAGAGGTTACATCACAAGATGAAAGTGCCCAACAATGTTCACGCCCAGAAATGTGATGAAATGTACAGGAAATGTACAAAGCTAAAAGCTAGTCTGTGGCCCTTGGCTCTGATCCTCAGATGTGCACAATGGGAAATGAAGGAGCTGGTTTCCACTGATGCCTCATCAAGATGGAAGCTTTCTTTGGCAAAGGAATCTTTCCAATTTCTCTATAGAAAAATGACATTACTGGATGTGGTAGCACGTGCCTGTAGTTCTGGCTACTTGGAAGGCTGAAGCAGAAGGATGACCTGAGCCCAATAGGTCGACACTGGAGTGGCTGTGAGTGTGCCACTGCATTCCAGCCTGGGCAACGGAGTGTGACTCCAACTCAAAAAAAAAAGAAAAATGACATTACGTAATTATTGTCATGTAAAGAGACAATCAAAGAGTATGACTCCTAAACATATAATTTAAAAAATTTTAGTAGTGTGTCAGCAATTAATTACTAAAAATGTTTGTCTTTGGATTTTTTGATGTTTTTGGTGCTTGCCAATTTTTCAGTTTTTATTCATTATAATTTCTTTATTTTGCTTAAAAGCAATATTTACTTTTATTTCTTAATTTGTGTTGTTTTTTTCTTAAAGAGGATCCTGCACTTGTACAAGCTTCTGCACAGAGCCCACACCCACACCCGATGATCAGTAGGAACTTGGTGTGATGAGGGGTCTGTAGGGGCAGTCAAAGCATCTGAGAGTTCCAGGTGCTATCCTGGCCAAGAGGTCCATGCTGGCCAAAGAGAGAGGAGCCCTTCTTTGCAGGGACACGAACAGTGGCCATCCGGCCATCCCCTCCTCCAGCACGAAATCCTCATTCCCTCCAGCTCTTATTTTGGGCTGAAGACCAAATGATTTCCTGTGTTTTTTGTTTATCAGCTCTCTATTATTGTGATGGGAAGAGCAACCCACTCAATAAAGCAAGGTAAACTCCCACAAACCCACACACGACTTTGAGGGTACAGGCCCGATTTTATTTCCCAATTAACAAGTCATTCTCAGACAATTGAACTATTTGCCTGTCATTCCATTTGGATTTGTGGGCAAACAGATCATCCGTGGGCTTCCGGCAATAGCTCCATGGAGGGGAAGGGGATCTGCAGGGGCCCGCCTGGTAACCATCACTTTTCTCATCAGTGTGCTTCCCTCTCTGCCCCCTTTGATCTGTCTGTACAGAGTTAGCAGGCTTGCAGGACTACCTGTTTTCAGGCTGCCAAGGCAGCCTGGGTCAAGCCTTGGGGATGCCCCTGTCCTCTGTGACTTCACAGCTCTCTCCTTTCCTCTTGTTCCACCTGCCAGTGCCAAGGTTTTCCTTGGGAAGGCAGCCCCTATTCAGGCAGAGAACACAAAGACAACCTCCTCATGGTGAACAGACCAAGCATCCTGACCTGCCTTTTCCAGAACCTTCTTAAGTGGGCTGGATATTAAAGTTCAGGGATTCCCATGAGAGAACAAAAGACATTACACATTCCCAGAAAGTGTGTGGATGTGCCCAACCACTTAAGTTGTCCTTTTCCCCATCAAAACGACTTGCTGTCACCAGCTCTGCATTTGGTCAATCACCCAAGCCTGGGCCTGTGTCTCCCCAGGGAAGTGATAGGAGCAGCCTGAGGTCTTGTAAGGGTGGTTCTTATGCCAAAACTGGCCAGCAGGTATGCTTTAAGTGCTCTGCACAATGCTGTGTCTTGTTTTATTGTTGTCGTTGTTTTGTTTGTTTGTTTGTTTTGAAATGGAGTCTCACGCTGTCTCCCAGGCTAGAGTGCAGTGGCACACTCACGGCCACTCCAACATCGACCTGCTGGGCTCCGGAGATCCTTCTGCCTCAGCCTTCCAAGTAGCCTGAACTACAGGCGTGCGCTACCACGCCTAGCTTATTTTTATTTATTTATTGTAGAGACGAGGTCTTGCCAAGTTGCCCGGGCTGGTCTCTAACTCGCGGGCTCAGGCAATCCACTCTCCTCGGCCTCCCAAAGTGCTGAGATTACAGGCTGAGCCACCGAGCCCAGCCTGTCTTGTTTTCATATTTGAATTAGTCACCTACCCTTTAAAAATTGGGAGAGTCATCATTTTTAAAATGTAGATTTCAGACTTTTTCTGAAAAATTCAAAAGATCTGTCATTATTGGGTATACATTCCCTTATGGCAACAGTTAGCTCAAGAAGAGGAGCAGCTGCCTTCGAGAGATGGGACACGGGCCTTTCAGTTGATCACCATCCCCACCACTTCCCATTGTTCTACCCAGCTCATCTCACTCATGTAGGTTATTTGCATGGCTCCTGAAGGCATGTACGCTTGTGATGATGGCCTTTTTTTGTTTAATACACTGTGATTTTAATTCCGGATTTTATTCCCCTGAATATTATTAGCTCCACGGGTGCTTATTAGTCCCTATTGTGTTTTTGGTCATTTTCTAAGCACTAAAGAATGCACAAATTGAGTAAAAGACATGGCCCCCACCCTTATAGAATTTAGAGTTTAGTTCCAAGGACATTGGGACTGGCCCAGATGAGAAGTCATGACACTGAAGGCCTTCCTACCCAGTGAGGGGAAATGAGACCAGTATAAATGCCCCCTCTGCTTGTCCTTATATAACCACAGGACTAACATTTATGTGGCACCTGACAGTTTTCGGGACGCTTTTCTATCTGTTAAATCTTTGAGTCCTGACCACGACCTAGAGAATTTTGCTCACAGATGCCAGCTGACTTGCTGACGTTCTCTACAGGTTGTTTTTAACACTCAGCACAAACACAGCCAGACATCATTTTAAAACTTGGCACCTGCCATTTGGAATGCTTGGAGTACTGTGATCACCACAATCTTTGACCTGGTCTTTGTGCCCCAGGAAACAGGCCTGGTCCACAGCCTAAAGAGACACTGAAGAGTTGTCTCTGTCAAAGACTAGAACACCCCCCCACTCCGCCTTGTTTTCTGCACAACACCTGCCTCTTAACTCCCTGTTTCTTCCCATGTCTGCTTGTATCACCAACCAGCACTGGGAAGGGTAAAAGCCAACCTCAGTCTTCTCAGCTTCCTGGGGTCCAGTGAGCATTCAGCTTGGCAAGCCCTTCCTGACTGCTGGTCTGTGTAGGGACACTTACATTGCACTTGTGTGTTAGACTGACCAGAGAATATGTGCCTAGGGCCATTTTGCATGAGAGTCTTCCAGTTCCACAGAAATAATAAAAAGGATCCTAACCAACAGTGGGAGACACAGGGGTCAGAGCATATAGCTTTGAAAGTCCCTCTTGCTCTGAGGACAGGACCCTGAGTTTTCTTTCCAGGCTTCACGCCAAGGGTCATAAGCCTGTCCAACCTCGCTGGCTGTGCTGCGAAAGCATGAGTGGTGGTGGTGATTGATGGGGCCTGACAGGCAGCCAAGGACACCACAGCCTGGCTCCTATCATCATGGACATGCATGATGCTCCTTTTGTAACAAGTTTCTCCCTCGTTGAAAGTAATCAATCTCTCTGACCTCAGTGACAGGTTGTTGGGATTGTTTCCTTTGGCTTTGGCATAAAGAGGAAATGTAAATCCAACGTAATCTGGAGAGGAAGGAATACATCAGATCTGAAGGTTGGGATTGTTCTAGCTGGGTGGGACCGTGAAGGGCCCAAGTTTACTCAACTGGTGAATGGCATGGCTAAACCCGAGTGAGGGCCCTTGGACTCCAAATCACGTGCCGCTTTTTGTACCCTGTGATTTCATTCTTCACTGAGATCTGTGTGCTGCCCATCTCCGCTTAGTTCCTGGGATCACCTTCACTGCTGCCCACTGAGTTGCCTTCATCAGTGGCCTAACAAGCAGTTCTTTCTCTTCTGTCTCCTCATCTGAACTGATGGGTGCCATCTAGGGCTGCACTCCGACGTACTCCCAAGGCTGATGGCTAAAGCTGACCGCAAAGCCTTTACTCATACAGAGTCACAGTTTTCCAAATCCTTTCTCACCTTTTCCACATAATAGGGGCTAGAACACAAGTCAGAGATGGAATGAGACAAGGTAAGGCAGGGAGGTTTCATCAAGCCAGGGAGGGGACAGCAGAAGATGCAAAGGAGACACAAAGCCTGAGCTCTCACCCAGTGCCTGACACCTGGTAGGTACTCAATGTCTTCTTGTTAAATAGGTGAACAAATGAATGAATGAATGAATGGAGACCTGAGGTGTAAAACCTCAGATGAAATGCTGGGAGGACCACCAAGTCCAGTGAATGGTATAGTGGGAGCAAAAGAGACTGAACAAAACAGGGTCAGTGTGGAGAGATGGTGCCTGCAGCGGCCCAGCATCCATGTTCCCTTCTCTGTAACAGATCTTGGATTTCTTTCAGAGAAATCAACCTCCTCCTCATTGCATGTAGTTTTGGTGGGAATGCCGATCAAAGTCCTCCTGGCAAAGGGCCAGGGAAATTACAACCAGGCCCGTTAGTCCCTCTCTTTCAAGAGAATTTGAACCTTGAGCAGAGGGACACAAGGACCAAAAAACACTGGTCCATGATTCATGCCAGATGCCATTGTTTCTTTACCCACCAGAACCAGCCTGATTCTGTTTCCTGCAAGCTTGTTGTCAAACTCTTCCCATGAGCAATTCTATATCCTTGTAAGTTTTTTTTTTTTTTTTTTGTAATTTACATGAGCCAGAGTGATTTCTGTCACTGGCAACCTGATAATCCTAAATTATACAAGATCAAAGGTCAAGAAGTCTACGGTGTCTTAGGCATTTCCCCAGATATCTCCCTAGAAATTGAGGCTTGCTGTATGCTTGCTGGTGGGCTAATGTGCAGTGAATCTGTCCAGTTTTTAAGACCTGGAGACACTGGACACCACTAAGTCTCTCCCCAGTGTTGCTTAAAAATGCTGAGTCTGCAGAGTGGGGACAGCCATTGAGAGCTCTCTTCTGGACATCTCTGTCTCTGTTCTCAGACCCACTGGGACCCAGCTTTCCTAAAAGTGGGCATGGGACACTCAGGGGGCAGCACTGATAGAACATACATTTCTTCAGCACAATGAACACAATTAGAAATTTTCCTTTTGCTTCTACCAAAGACTGACAGCCCACCCAACAGGGCATGCAGGTTGGTATAAGAAGCTACTTGACAGATTTCTCCAGGAAGTTCTCTCTCTGGCTCTCTCTTTATCAAGTAAAATCCTCCCACACCCTAGTCAGACAGTCTTTTTAAAGAGCATCCCTGCTTCCTTGTCCCACTCTAAGCAGCTCTGAAGTCTCATTTGAGAGAATGAGAAAGACTGAGACAGACAGGGAAAGGAGGAGAAAGGGAGGGAAGAACTGAGAGGAGAAGGTGACAGAGGAAGAGAGTGAAATTCTGAGAGTCACATCAGGTCTCTTTGATGATGGACTGGGCAGGAAGGGCACTGGAGATGTGATTCAGCTGGACAGGGAAGCGCGGACAGCTCGCCTAATGAGCTGAAGTCATTAGTAGAGTCTTAGAATCATGAGGCACATTTATTTGGTTTTTGGGTTTCTAAGGCCAGAGACCTGTCCCAGTCCTCAAAGAGGTTACACAGGATTAATGTCAGGATATAGGGTAGAGTAGGCAGAGCTGGTTGGCTTCATCCCAGGACCTGGAACAGGTGGGGGTGGTAGAGGGCACTTCTAGCACCTGGACCTCTTCTAGCATCATTCCCTCCCTGCGACCACCCTTGACTTCGTCGTACCAGTGCCTCTCGCCCCCCCCCCATTGACTCACCTACACTTCTTGGTTCTCACTGTGTCCACTGCTGCCACCTCTCACCTCCTTTTGTCTTTTTCCCTTCATGCCTCCGCTTCTTCCTGTGTGGTTATTCATCTCACCCCACCTCCTTTTACTGACTCCTCGATCTCTATAACTCAAGTTCAAAGTTCTCAAAAGAAAGGATATAATAGGTTGGTCCATCGCCCCATAGTCTAGGAAGCCCTGAGCAGCAGAACTTATGCACCAGACTTTTCTAAGTTTTGCTAGCCTGCCTGGGGATTGGCTGACCCCAGGCTGATACAACCAGCTTTTGGGTGCTGGATAACTGGAGGACAGTTTGAACACTCAAAGAAAGCTGCTCATCTGAGATGTCAGAACCTTTACAGACCAAGAGGATCAGTCGGACAAAGTCTCTCACATAAATCCAGTTTTGTAGATGAGACAAGAGGGAATGCCTGGGCTGGAACTTCTGCTTGATGCAGGCAGATAATGAGGAGAGACTGCCCACTCAGGCTTCGTGCCTGAGGCCTCCCACATCTTTGGACACTATCTCCTCACTTTACAATGGGATAACAATAGCCCTGACCACATGGGATTGCGGTAAAATTAAGATCATGCATGGATGGTCCTACTAGGTGTCACCTGCTACAAGGATTCCAAATGGCTAGCTTCTAAAAAATTATTTTAGCTGCATGAAAATAACTTTATTTAAAATTTGAGATATTTATTAAGATGATCGCTACTATAATCCAGTCCCTTCTCCCAGAAGAACTAATCTGAGCAGAGTGAAAAGTGGCTCAGAAAACCACTCTGCCAAGAAGACAAGCCTCAGTCTGCCATTCTGCCCCTCCCTTTGATTACCCTGACAAATTCTCCCAGGCTAGGGACATGTGGAAAATGTTACAGCAAGACTCACATTGAGAAGTATTAATCCTGCCCCTTCAACTGTTGCAAAGCAGTGCTTTCTCTCCTGAATCGCCCAAAGCCAAGCTGGCCGACCTCTGAGGTAGGGCCTTTCTACTACAATGACAACAGTATTCCCCAGAGAAGCAGCAGCCTCAGGCCATATAAAAGGCACAATTTGGGGGGCCATTCACCTTCTGCTGGGCTAAGCGTGTTCTCTCTTCACTTGTGCCTTGACCAGAAGATGGCAGCCATTGTGTGCCAGGAGGTGGGGATAGGCGGATAGACAGAAGGAAGACCAGAAGCAAAGTGGAGGGATGTGGTGGTGGCAGAGTTGCCAGAAGTCCTGAGGATATTATGATGTGGAGGGTGACCAGTTTGCTCCTTTCCCAACATAATTGGAGGTCTTCATTTAGGAAGATGAGTTTAGATTCTTTATTCCCAATCCTAACTCTCCCCAAAGAACAAAATCTTCCTCAAAATGTTCTCTTGTAATTTGAATGTTTCTAGCATAAATAAAAGACAAATATTTAAGGTGATAGGTATCTCAATTCACTGATTTGATCTTTACAAATTACATGAATGCATTAAATTATCACATGCATCCCCAAAATATGTACAGCTATTATGTATCAATTAAAAAAAAACAATTTAAGAAATGGTCTTTCACCTGCACGCATATGTTTTTTGCAGCCAAAATTCACAATTGCAAAAATGTGGAACCAACCTAAATGCCTATCAACTGATCAGTAAATAAGAATGTCATTCAGTCATAAAAAGAGTGAAATAATGTTTTTTGCAGTGACTTGGATGGAATTGGAGAACATATCCTAAGTGAACTAATGCAGGAACGGAAAACCAAACATGGTGTGTTGTCACTTAAAAGTGGGTGCCAAACTAAGGATCTGTAAAGGCATCAGATAGAATAATAGGCATTGGAGACTCAGAAGTGGGTGCTGGGAAGGGGTGGAGGGATGAACAATCACCTATTGGATACAGTGTGCACAGTTGGGTGGTGGGATCTCCTTTAGCCCAGATTCCTCATTGCTCTACCGTGTGTCCACGTAACCAAAAACTATGTGTGCCCACTAACTACTGAAATAAAAAATAAAAAGGTCTTTTATGAAAACTAGTTGGCCTCCTTTTTTACCCTTTCTTCTTTCTTTCTTTTTTTTGGGGGTTGGAGTCTCACTCTGTCACCCAGACTGGAGTGCCGCAGCCTCGACCTGCTGGGCTCAGGCAATCCTTCCGCCTCAGCCTTCCAAGTAGCCGGAATTACAGGCGTGTGCTACCACGCCCGGCTGATTTTTTGATTTATTGTAGAGATGAGGTCTCGCTGCCCAGGTGGGTCTCGACCTCGTGGGCTCAGGCAATCCACTCACCTCAGCCTCCCAAAGGTGCCGGATTACAGGCTGAGCCACCGAGCCCGGCTCTTCTTTCTTAAGTCAATCTCTCCACTTCTTTATTTCTTTCCCTGTCCTTGCACATCCTCCAGTTTTTATCTGAGTGGACCAACAGGCCTAACATACTCTGAGAATTTAAGAGCAAAAGTTCCTTTTTTGTGCATAAAGGAAGGCTGAGCTCCAGAGCAGGGAATGAAGTTGCCCAGGTTGCACAGTCAGTAGTGGTAGAATTGGAGAAAACCAAGGTTTTCAGGTGGGTGCCCACTTCCAGATTCTTTCCTCTGCAGGAGAGTGACTCAGGTGAATCCCAGGTAGCACTACTTTTGCCCAGTGCTAATCAGGATAAAATCCAAGTAAAAGGGCCAATTATCATGGATAGCACTAAGCTGAACAGGGACAAACATATTTCCTTCATGCAGGACTTCTCAGAGCTTTTAATATGCTATGGTTCATAGGAAATCTCCTGGGGCAAGAAACACGGCACTAAGGTATACAATATTTTCCAAACTTACTTGACCTTTGTTTTTCCCAAGGGTCATCTTGCAAACGAATGGCCAGTAGAAAACATTGGAAAGCACCATGCCAGATGACATTGCCTCAGATCCAGCCCCAAGAATCTTCACCCCTTTCAAACTGTCTGCCCAAGAGAGAAGCAGCTAAGACACTGAGTTGTGTTTCTGGAAACATGGCCTTTAAAAGCAAAGCTGCAGCAAAAAGCAACTAAAACCAACAAAATGCTCTTTCTCTCACCTTTGGCTCCAAAACTCTACATGTAATAAAATATTTCAGGATGAAAGGGGGGAGGAGCTCCTGAGACTCTCCCTGCCTCATTCAGCCCAGAGTAAATTAAACAAGGGGTTCCGTGACGTGAAGCAGAGAGTGAGCTGAAGGGCTCTGAACTGAGCATGGGCCACACGCGGTAATAAAACAGTGAGTGAGTGTGAAGGTTTTGGAGCAAAAATACCTTGTAGCTATTATTTTCATGAATCTCTGCCCTTGCACACCCCTCCTCTCTCATTCTTTCAATCGGGAGCCACTGAGAATCGGTATTTTCTTACCTCTGTAATATGAGAAACAAGTTAATTAAAATCAATCCCAACTCCAGTCTCAGAATGTCCCTGCTTTTGCTGCAGATCTGTCAACAGTGTGTTTTGATAGCAATGCACGAAGGTGGTTATTTGGAGACACTGATAATTGCAATAATTTAGGAGGCATTAGCTAAGCCCAATGATTAATTACACAGGCAGCAGACAGAGCTGTAGCCACCAGATATCTGGAAGAAAAAGGTAGAAAAACCAACTCCGTTTATCCAGATCCAAACACTGAGGATAATCAAATAACCAGAACAGTGTTCATGGCTCATAGATGTTGATAATGGTGACCATGAGAAACATCCAGATCTTGAGGGTCTTTCTAAAGTTTGACAGAGAGATTAGAAAGTGATTTGTGTAATGTTCATTTAAGGAAATTGTGTTGGACTTTAACTCTTTGAAATCTGGTCACTTATAAGGGACATTTGTGACATGTGGAATCAACATGTCTAGTCAAGTGGTTTTCATTCCATTTCCCCACTCATTAGTCAGTCTGAAATAAATAGAAATCATCCCACTTCCTCCATCTCCCCCATTTTTTACAACATGTGCATGCATGCGTACACAAACATACACACAAACACATACACATACACACACACACACACAGACACACACACATTAACGTATATGTAAATATCTATCCTATGGATATAACGTACTACATGCAAGTATATATGTAGGAAAATAGTTTTTAAAGTGGAAAAACAACAAAGGACAGTCTGAAAATAATTTTTTTTTAACACAAAAAAGGCAAGGACTACATGGGGAGGTGGGAGGGGTGTTTTTCTTTGTCCTGCCATAGACACACAGTTCCCCTTCTTTTCACCTATGGAAATCCAACCCATTTCTTAAGGCCCAATTCAAGAGCTTTGCCTTTTCTTGAAGAGTTACACAAATGCCTGACTGGGATTTGTGCAACTTCTGGGTCAGACCTCTGGGCCAGTGCCTCAGAAGTGCTCCAGGCAAATTTTAGGCATATCATGTGGTCCAGGAAGGAAATGCAAACTAAAATTAACGTAGGCTTCTGGCCAGCGTGTAGTTTAAGAAGTGATCCCCTAAGTTCTGCAGATGAGAAACTCAGAGGAGTGGCATAGCTTGTGCAGCACTTATATCTTCCAGGCTCTTGGCCATTATGCCACCCACCCCTCTGCACAGAGACTCTGGGTCCAGTGGGTAGAGAATGATCCAGTTCTGTCCAACCTCCAAGGTTCTCTCCCTCCATGGAGCCCTGGAGACCCTCTGGGAACCATCTGGTTTGAACTGCAATCCTTTGGGTCCAGCCTGACCACTGGGTATGAAAAGAAAACGATCTTTATTCATAACTCAAATAATGAAATGTTAGCATATTATCATTATAAAAGATTCAAATGGCCAGAAGATGCCAGAGAACCCCAAATGGCTTTTAACTATCCTCTGCTCCCTCTTTGTTCAGAACTTACCATTGTCAACCATTTGGTTTGTACATTTTTCTAATCATCTTTGTGGACATACATGAAAATAAGAGTTTTGATCTAGGATAGAAATTCCGGAAGTAAAGCCTTAATTTCTCAACCAACTCCTCTTTGGCAAAGCCTCCAACAATTGGGGAGAGGAGAACTATTCAGCAAATGGTGCTGGGAAAACTGGTTGATCACATGCAGAAGATTCAGACAGGATGTCTACCTATCATCATACACAAAAATTAACTCTAAATGGATCAAAAACCTAAACGTAAAATCTCAATCTATAAGAATCTTAGAAAATACAGGAGACACTCTTATGGAAATTGGAACTGGCAACCAATTCCTGATCAAAACCCCTAGTGCCTATATCATAAGAGATAAGATAGACAAATGGGACCTCATCAAACTGACTAGCTTCTTTAAAGCCAAAGAAACCATCAACAGAGCAGTGAGACAGCCCACAGAATGGGAAAAGATATTTGCCAACTGTATAGCTGACAAAGGCCTAACATCTAGGATCTACAAAGAACTCAAACATCCCCCAAAGAAAAAAAACAAACAGCCCCATTAAAAATTGGGCAAAGGACATGAATAGCCACTTCTTTTTTTTTTTTTAAATAAAGATGTGGGGTACAGTTCAGGGTTAGGTATACAGATGTTGATTATGCAGGTACCCTTGTTGATGAGGTATGCCTTCCCCCCAGCAACTGCCAATCCCACCCCTCTCCCCTGACAGTTTCCCACTACTGCCAATCCTTTTCTTGTAGTATTATAATTGTTCAAGTTCCGCTTATGAGTAAGAACCTATGGTACTCTCTTCCTTGTTTCTGTGATAGATCACTGAGTTTGATCAACTCCAAATGCATCCAAGTCGCTGTGAAGTCCATATCGTTTGTCTTTCTTTATGGCTGCATAATATGCCATTGTGTATATGTACCACATTTTTTAAATCTAGTCCAGCTTTGATGGGCAACATGGTTGGTTCCATGTTTTTGCCATTGTGAATAGAGCTGCAACAAACATACATGTACAGGTATCTTTTTTGTAGAATGACTTGAGTTCCTCCGGGTATATTCCCAATAGGTGCATTTCTGGGTCATATGGAAAGTAAATTGCTAGTTCTTTCAGAAATCGGCACACTGTCTTCCAGAGAGGTTGTGCTAGTTTGCATTTCCACCAGCAATGTAGAAGCATTCCTTTTTCTCTGCATCCTCGCCAGCATCTGTTGTTTGTTTTATTAATGATCGCCATTCTTACTGGGGTTAGGTGGTAGCTCAATATGGTTTTGATTTGCATTTCTCTGATGATGAGTAGACATTAATAGACACTTCTTAAAAGAAGATATAGGGGCAGCCAACAGACACATGAAAAAGTGCTCAGCCTCATTCATCATCAGAGAAATGTAAATCAAGACCACATTGAGATACCACCTAACCCTAGTAAGAATGGCTATCATTAATAAAAACCCCAACAGCAAGATGCTGGCGAGGATGCAGAGAAAAAGGAACACTTCTACACTGCTGGTGGGAATGCAAGCTAGCGCGACCTCTCTGGAAGACAGTGTGGCAATTTCTGAAAGAACTAGAAATTGACCTTCCATATGACTCGCAATCCCTATTGGGAATATACCTGGAGGAACTCAAGACAGTCTACCAAAAAGATACCTGCACATGCACATTTGTTGCAGTTCTATTCATAATAGCAAAAATATGGAACCAGCCAGGCTGCCCACTGAAGCTGGACTGGATACAAAAAATGTGGTATGCATACACAATGGAATATTATGCAGCCATAAAGAAGGACAAACATATGGACTTTGCAGCAACTTGGATGGATTTAGTCTATTATACTCAGTGATCTATCAGAGAAACAAAGAACAAAGTACCATATGCTCTCACTCGTAAGTGGACCTTGAACAATTGTCATAATACTAAAAGAAAGGAATTGGCAGTAGTGGGAAACTGCCTGGTGGTGGAGGGGCAGTGGAACTGGCAGTTGAGGGAAACTGCCAGGGGAAGAAAAGGCACGCCTCCTCAGCAAGTGTACCTGCAAAATGAACATTTGTATATCTAATCCTGAATTGTACCCCACATCTATAAAATAAAGAAAAAACAAAAAACAAAATAAACAAAAAGTTTTGTTCTGTTTTAGGGTCATACCCACCTTTTATATGATGCTTCTTTATTTAATGATGTCTAGAAACGTCTTCATAATGGTACCTACAGATCTATCTCCTTTTTTAGTACATAGAATTTCAATTTGCTTTGGCCTTATGAAAATACATCTTTGTGTACACATGCAAGTAGGTCACCAGGCTAAACTTCCAAGTGTTATGGATTGAATTGTGACCCACCTCAAAGTTTATATGTTGAAGTCCTGACCCTCAGCACCTCAGAATATAAACTTATTTGGAAGCAGGGTGATTGCAAATGTAATTAATTAAGATAAGGTTGTTACAGTGAACCTTCATTCAACATGACTGTTGTCCTTATAGAAAGGGACAATTTGGACACAGAGACATGCCCACAGAGAGAATTCTTTGTGAAGTTAAGGGCAGAGATTGAGGTGAGCTTCTGTAAGTCAAGAAATGCCAAAGAAGATCAGCAAACCATCAGAAGTTGTGGGAGCAGCATGGAACAGAATCTCCTTCACACACAGAAGAAACCAACCCCACTGGCACTTTGATGTTGGGCTTCTAGCTTCCAGAATTACATTTCTGTGATTTAAACCTCTTAGTGTGTGGTACTTTTTTATGGCAACGGTCGCAAACCAATATGCCATAGATGTACATTTAAGCTTGATGTGTAGTATCAAATTACTCCTCTCCTCCAGAAAAGTTTGGTCTTTTTACAGTTCCAGGTATAGTGTGTAAGAATACTGGGGGCTTCATACCCAGCAGGCGACACATGATTTTCTCACCAACCAGCAATAAAAAAATGGGGTCTGGGCTATGACCTTTGTGATCCCATTTAGGACTGAAACTGAGTGTGTCCTGATTTCACCTCTACAACTTAGTCTTCTTAGAAATATTATCACAACCTGCTTAGGATGATGAGGGAAAAAAATGCTTTGCTATGAGACAGTCTGTGCCTTGCAGTGAGCCAAAGAAGGAACATAGCCAGGCAAGGCTCCCAGGTTCAGAGGAGAGAGGACTTACTCTCAGCTGGCGTGACCTATGGTAAAGTGGGCTTCAGTAACTGGGCAGATCTGACTCATTCTTTACCTACCAAACACAGAGAGTCTCTCTGCACAGAGGGTGGGGTGGCACAATGGCCAAGAGCTTGGGCTTTGGAATCAGAGGCAGTCATGAGAGCTGCACAAGTCATTTCACTCCTTGGAGCTTTGGTTTCTCATCTGCAGAACTGGGTTAACACCCATCTCAGGGGGACCCTTCTGAAACCACACCCTGGCAAAAAGCCTACATTAGTCTTATTTCACATCCAAATGTGAATACTTCCTTCACTCTGTCTTTGGCTTTACATTCACCTCTTTATTTAGCACAGTTAAAAAAAATAATAAAAAAGAAAGACATTAATGACAATGATGACGACAATGATGACCATCATCTTTCTCCCCCGGCTCATAATGAGATTTAGTGCAGAGGGCCTTAGGAAGTGGTGTGGCCATCTTTCTCATGGTTTTTGAGATGATAACAGAAAGGGCTTAGCTCCAAAATTATGTAAACGCTGCCACATGTGCATTAAGTTCTGCAATTAATTACACTAAAGTGCAACAAGCTCACTCAGCAGATAGGGCACAATCAACTTACATCTACTCTGTAAGGGAACCTTGTCCTGTAGGACCCGGGGCCACAGAGAGATCAGTGGAAGTTGATGTGAATGATAAATATAAGCTGATATCAGGGTCAAGGTGGAACTTACATCTGCAAGTCATGTGTAGCTTTGCTTGCTGCCAAACTATTGGAGAGAGGGATATTATAAGGAAGCTAATCAGGGTTCTCTGGTTGCAAGTGACCAAGATCAATACATATTGATCAAGCAATGGGAGTTTATGATTGCTGTGATCTTCTCCGTCTCCTTCCATCTGTCAGCTCTGTTTTCTTCTCTGTCAACTCTATTCAGGCAAGCTCTTCAACTATGGTGGGAAGAAGTTTGACAGAGTCTTGGTTTACATTTCCCCTTTGAGTCATCTCAGTGGAAATCAAAACTTCTTTTCTCAAAATAATCCAATAACTGTCTTAAAATAGTATGACATTGAGTCAGCCTGCATCGTGTGCTCAACTCTGAACCAATCACGATGATCAAAGGATAGGAATATACTGATTGGCCAGGCCTGGAGCACATGTCAACCCAGACTTGGGGAGGTGGGTCTTCTCCCATGTGACCACATGGGATAAGAGTTGGAGAGGATATCAAGGTGTGATGGGGTTAATAAATAGCATCCCCCCTTTTCCTTACCTGAGTTCAGAACAATTGAGAGAGAGACACAGGGTGAGGGTGTGACAGGGTTAATAAATAGTGTTCCCCCTTTTCCTTGCCTGAGCTCAGAACAATTGGGAGATAGACACAGGGTTAGAGAGATAGACATGGGGTTAGTCACAATTATTACCAATAAACTAGGTTTGGAGAGTGTAGCTTCATTGTTCAGCATCAATGAGCTTCTAAGTACTAAAATTCTAGAAAAAGACAGCCCACCACAGACAGAACTGGACAACTGCAGGTCTCCCCCTTAGGTCCCTGATCATGTAAAATTATAGCTTAGAAGACAAGGGAATGAGTATTCCCCAAGAGAGAAGTAGATGGAGGAAGCTGAGCAGGTCATGCCCGATTTCTTCCCTCAAAAGCACCAAACAGATGAGTCACCCCCTCTTTCTGAGAAGAAATGATGGTTAAGGAAGAGACTAAAGTGTTACTCTGGTGGAGGCCTCTCTACTTGGAAGCCAGACAGTAGGGACTAAGAGTCCCAACCCCTGGGTGGGCATTTCTCAACAGGAAATCAGTGTGATATTATAAACGAAGTGAAATGGTCTCAAAACTGGTCAAAATAGCAACAGTCCACCACAAGCATAAAAGATGAAATATCTTCAACTATTTTATTTTCCAAATATATGAAACATCAATAGTAATACCAAGATATATACTTGACCTGTTTACATACAAGGGGGACCAAAAATAAATAAAAATTTATTTATTAAAAATGTGTATTTATTCTTACATATTTAAGCTTCAGTCATCTTCAAATTACTCATTGTTTGAAGTAATACACCTACAGAGATGATTTTTCCATCACTCAAAAGAGTTTTTGAAGTTGTCAATTTTGATGCCTCTTAGTGCTTCTTAGTGTATTTTGTTTCACCTCTTCCACATCAGCAAAATATTTCCCTTTGAGGACATTTTGCATATGGAGAAGCAAAAAAAAAAAAGTTGCTCAAGGCGAGTGGGGTAAATGGGGGAGGGGCACGGGAGTCAAGCTGTTTTGGTAAAACGAAACAAAACAAAATAACTCAGCACAGTGTGGGCAGGTGCACTTGTAAATCACCCATCATGAAATGTACAAACACATTGAAAGAATCTCCAAAAAACATTCACTGAAGCCAAATGCAGTCTCTCACAACAACACTAGTTGGTATACTGATGCCGAAGGGTTCCTAGAACAATTACCTGAATGGGGAAGCCTGTACTACAAGGGGCCTGCTTTTCAAAAAATAATTCTGGGGTTTTTTGGGGGTCCGCTCTTGTATATAAATGGAGTTACATATTCCAGTCTAACTCTGAGAATGTCAAGATCCCAGACTAGTTATAAAATCTCTTTTCGTTAAAAAAATCTCAAAAGACAGAGCAGTAGCAGTCAGCAGTGTGGCCTGGGGTTAAGTACTACAAACCACAGGGGGCATCATAGAAAGAATCCTTGATACAGTATCAAAAGAACCTGGCTCCAACCCAACTCAGTCTCCACCAGCAGGGAGCTGTTGGGCAAGGAGCGTTGCCTTCCTGAACTTCAGTTTCCTTCTGGAATAAGGATTCTATCCTGTTCACCTAGCTGACCTTTTAGTGTGTAGGGATCAAATAAAACAAAGGGGATACATTTTAAATAATTACAAAGGTTAGCATGTTAAACATTTATCATGCCCCAGGCTCTGTTATAATAGTTTCACCTGTGCAAGGTCCTCTAGTCTTTGACACAACCTTACAGAGTAGATCCTCTTAGTACAATCTCCACTTTCTAGATGAGAAAATTGAGGCACAGGAAGATTGGGATGCTTGCCCAAGGTCTAATAGACTATAAAGGAGGCTGCAGCTGCAGTCACAGACAAGGTTGTCACTACTGTCGAGCAGAGCTCGGGAGAGTGGCCTGAAAGGAGGGCAGACAGGCAGAGATGGAAAGTGGCCTTGCTAACTCTGGATCTCTTTACAGAGGAGGGGTTTCTGAGCAAGAGAACCTTGAGGTTTGGGCATGGATATATGGGTTGAGACAGGTCTTGTGGGCCAGGGTATAGAGTCATGGGCAGAGGATTTTCTGTGTCTGGTCTAAACATGGAAGCAGAAGAAGGAGTCAGTTTTAGGATTTGACATGGGCTCCCAGCCTGGCACAAATCCTGAGTAAATGTGACATGAGCATTAACATCCTGGCATGGACACCTTCTAAGCCTTCTGTTCACAACTTAACCCTAATCTAGGTACCTCCTCCTCTTGAATAAGGAGGTGTTAGGGTAAGGTGAGGCAATGTAATATTCAGTCCTCTCAGGAGGTGAGCAAACAGGCCAACAGAACTGACCTTAGGGTACTGAACCTCATAATGAAATGTGATTCCTGGCATTGGAGGCAGAGCCTAGTGGGAGAGGGTTGGGTCAAGGCATCGATCTCTCATGAATACCTTGGTGCCATTCTCATGGTCATGAGTGGGCTCTCGCCCTATTAGTTCACATGAGAATTGGTTGTTTAAAAGACTTGGCACCACCCCCTCCTCTCTCTTGCTCTCACCATGTAATATGCCTACTTCCTCTCTACTTTGTGCCATGATTGTAAGCTTCCTGGGATCTCACCAGAAGCCCAGCAGATGCCAGTGTGCTACAGAAACATAAACCAAAATAAACCCCTTTTCTTTATAAATTACCCAGCCTCAGGTATTTATTTATAACAATGCCGAATGGACTGATACACCCATCACATAGGACACACTTACCTTCATTTAGCCTGGCTTTTCTTCTATCCAGACAGATCCCTGAATTTTCTCAGGAGATTTAATATTAAGCCTGGAACAATTTTTCTCTTGTAGCTTGTGTTTTCTAGAGAGAAGGAAGAACATTCTTTATCGAGGTTTCCCAGCTCCCCAAAGACAGGGGGATATAGATGTTCCCTCTGGCTAGGAAAAAGAGTGAGAAGAAATCATTTTTTAGCACCTGTCCAAATCGTGGTCTGCTGCATTAGATGATTAACTTTGCATTTCAGTCTACATTTGATTTGCTCTAAGATTTACAGTAAAGCTATAAAAGATGAGTCACAGTATTTCCTTTGCCCAAATTAGGATGGCAGATGGCTACTACACACAGCCCTATCTTCCTTCCCATGTCAGTGGCAGACATCACTAATCCATCATGATGCTCTTTCCCACTGGCCCCAGACATGGCCTTAGAAGCTTCCATGTAGTTCTCCAGGCTGAGCTGACACATGGGATGAAAACCATTTACTATTCCTGCCAAAGGAGGGGGAGAACCTGGGAAGAACAAAAAACAACAGAGGAGACAGACACAACATCAGCTGACCGGGGAAAAAATACAGAGAGAGAGAGAGCCAAGAGCGTTGCCAAGTGGATGGTTCTGGGAGGCAAGTGATAGGAAACAGGCGTGGACAGTTTAAGAGAGCTGTTGATAAGTGGTAACTCTGGCAACCAAAAAGAAAGTGTTAGTGTGACACTTAACACACGGACTGTAACTCTTTGATAGCTGGAAGTAAGCTGAGTGAAGAGAGCTGTAAAGGGAATCAGAGATAGTTGGCATATATTTGATAGATAAACACAGCAATTGCTTCACCCTGAACTTTATGACTCTTAAATGGCTGTAGAAATAGATACAGATACTGATATACACACAGAAACAAATCCTTTCTAAGAATGCTTATAATAGTTAGTATGTGAGTGTCTATCATGTGCGAGGCACTGTGCCAAGTCTTTTTTCATGTACTGTGATACAGGGGCCATTATTATCCCATTTTACACATGCAGCAGTTGAGGCTCATGCAGGTTAAATAACTTACCAAGATCAAACAGAATATATAGAATATAGTGGAATCAGGATCTGACTCTTGGCTGTAGTATTCCAATGACTCTCTAAGTTAACAATTACATATCTCCATTAGAACTCTACAAGAATGGGAGAGAAGCTAGCCCAAGTTTTTCTATATCTGGGAATTTCTACTCTTATTGTATTGTTCAGTCATTCATTCATGCTCTCACTTATTAATATCCAACAAACCTTTATTGTGTGCCATTATGTGCCAGGCACTGCGTAGGCACTGGAAATGCCAGATGAGCAGGTAAAAGTTCTGAACTCACATAGCTCTACTGCCCTTCCCCTGAATTGTACAGAAGCTAGGATAACTTAGAATAAGCCCTGCACTTTGTAGCTAGGGAAATGGAGTTGGGATTTGGGGATGGCAAGGACTAAAGGCAGCCCAGATTCAGGCTGGGCTGCTCTGAGCCTTACAGAGTCAGCTCAGCCCACCTCAGACAGGCTCTTGCCTTGGTCAGTGTCAGTTGGAGCAAGGCCCCCTTCTGGGTTAGTACTAGAAAATCAAATTCCTTTTCTGGTCAGAATGGTTCTCTTGCTCCCAGATGACTTTGACGTGCAGCCAACACTGAGAACCACTGGCATGGAGAAAGATCCAACAAATGCCTTGGTCTGAGTTGCAGAAGATGAGGCTGTGCCACCACCTCTGGATCTCTGTCTCCAATGCTAACATGAGGAAGTAGGGTACACGGGTATCCATGGCCCCTCAATCTAGTGGGGACCAATTTAGGATGGGCGTATAGCAATTCAACGCCTCATCACACCTCGGGAGTCCTTGCAAAGAAGCACTGTCAAACTGCACAGGATTGCTCCTTAGGCAGCAGGCCAGGCGTGGCACAGTAAACCAGCTTGGATGGCTCAGTGGCAAGAATTGTTTGGGTTATTTCACAGGCTATTTTGAGGATCTGATTTAAAAGCTGCAGATAATTTTAAAGTTAATTATAAGTTTAAACTGGCTCAGTGAGTATTAGGGTCTTCTGCTGATGTTAGAAAAATAAAATTATCTTGACTTGGTTCATAACTCTATAAAGAGAAAAAGAATTGACTTGGTTTGAAAGCAGTCTGAGCTTTTGCAGGTTAATGAGTGCTTTAGTTCATGGGTTCACATGTTCAAAGCCCTGAGGATGGCATTAATGGACAATGATAGCCCAATTGTTCTAGCCAAGGTGGAAGGCTACAGCAGCCATTTACCTGGACTTTCAGAGTGAGGAACATTCTGTGGAAGGTAGGTAAAGTGCCCAGAGAACAGAAAAGCCATTCCTGCTCCAGACTAAAACACCCCCAAACCTCTCTAGGTCCCAGGAGTCCCAGAATATAAATGAAATGTCTTGCAAACATATCCTAGCAGAAGGTCAACAGAGACAGTTATAAAATGGTGCCTAGAAATGCAAAGGTGAAAACCAGGGGGATGGGAGGCCTCGGGTTAACTTGGACAGGTGACAAAAGAGAGTTGGAGGCTGAACTTCTGCTCCATTGGCAAGCGATCCTGCAGTAGTGACTTAATGACCTCTCCAAGAGCGGAAATAGCGGGTCCTGGGAAAGGGAAGAGTGAGCAGCCCCTCCCTCCTGGGCAGGAACAGTTAAACTAGAAGTCTTTCCTCCCCTGCTAGGTTTTACTAAGTCTGGCTGCTAACTCTGTCCCCTTCCAAGATCCCCCAAAAACCTGGAGGAGGAAGTGTCTGTTGGGAAGAGGCACCTGGAAAATCTGCACTAAAAGATGACCTGCTTGGGTCCCATCAACGTGTCCCACAGAAAGATGCTGTCCAGTCATGCCATCTGAAGTTGCCTCTCCACAGTTTCTCACCATCTCATCATGCTGAATATATCTTCCAAGACATCTCACAATCTTGCTTATTTATCTTATTTATTGGTGTTCTTATCCACGATGGTCTGTCAAACTTGAACTTAAGCACCTTGAAACTAAGAAGACAGGGATCTTCTTTGGCTTATTTGTGGCTGTATCCTCAAGGCACAGAACAGGGTCCAATCCATAAAGAATATTCAAAAGTTATTCAACTAAGTAAATGAATGAGGGAATGAATAGATGAGTAGATAATCTAGAACTCTGCTAGAGGTGGCACAGAATTGATGAGGAGGGAGAAGTCCAGTCAATTATTCAGGTGGAAGAGGGAGGTTGTGGCAGAAGAGAGTCTGAGGGTCTGAGCCATCATATTCCAGTCCTTTGGCAGGGGCTCCCAGTGACAGAGAGGGTGTGGTCAGAGGTGGGAAGCAGGTAGCAGGATGTAGGAAGGACTGTTAGGAGGACAGGCAGACGGGGAGAAGGGAAGGGAAGGGTCACAGAGGAAGGGAATGGGTGAACTAGGAAAGAGGAGTGTGGTCATAAGAGCTTCTCCAGAGTAAACACCAGGGTAAAATGCATCGTGATGAGACGGCATCTCTCTGGGGTCAGACTCACCAACTCAAGTCCCCGCTCTATCTCTAGGGCAGAGTCAGCCTTCCTGAACTTCAGTTTCTCATCTGCTACATGCACAACAGTCCTATATCTTAGAGTTGTGGTGAGGATTTAAAGAGATGATGTGGGGAAGAGCCAGGTATGGGGCCTGTTTTCTTCATGACATAAGCTGCAATTCTAGGCTAGCTACTCCAGGAGCCTTTCTGAGTCCCCAGTATAAATGTGTCTTCTCCACTCTGCCCAAGCATCCTCCCTTGATCTTGGGCAAGTGCTGGTGAGATACACCGTTCCTGTGTCAACACCCTTAGATTTGGCTTGGGGTGGGGGGCATGGGGCTGAGCCTGTTCTGGACCACTTGAATAGGTCACAGGATTGTCCTTGCACACAAAGGTGGCCCCTGTCTTCTTTATTGATCTGCCACACTAATGGGCATTTCTGAATGGTACTGACCATAAACCTAGGCAGGTTTCCCAGGCTCCTGGTACACCAGTAACCTTAGAGGCAAGAGGCTAACCTTGGAGCCCTCCTTCAGAAGAGTGAGAAAATCTTTCCCTGTGCCTTTCTGTAGCTTAGAAGCCATCCTCCTTCCAGTCCCAGAAGGATCCTATGTCACAGGTCAGAGGACCAAGTTGTGAAAGAGACTTGGAACACTTTTTTTCTGTTGATCAGAATGACCTGGAAAGAAGTTGACAGCCACGCTCTCCAAATGTCTGAGACTGGTGAGCAGCAGGAAGAGGCCCACAGCACTGCAATGAGGATTTCATAGCTGTCTGGAAAGTCTGATCCCCGGCAGGTGGTCTGGGAGCGTGCTCTGTCCAGGGGCAGTGGGGGTCTGCTGACCTTGTTTTTGCAACCAAGGGTGTGGACTGAAGCAAGGCCTTGATTTTTCAAAAACACACTAAGCATCCATACATTTTCAGCAAGCAAAAATGTCATTTCTGAGCAGGATTTTTGAGAGCCGCTTCACAGTCAAAGATACTTAAAAATTCCATGATTATTTCTTAGGAGCATCCAGTGTTCCTGGGGTGCCTCGCTGCCACACACTGGTTAAGCTGACCCCGCATTGGGTGACAAGAAGACTGTGGACTCTTTCTGGGAGGAGGAGCACATCGTGGAGCTGTCATGGGCAGGGAAAACAGAGACTCATTCAAAGCAGCTCAGGGAACAGGGATCTGGGAAAGGTGCGACTGGCCAAGAACAGGAAACCAAGGACACCTGGGCCACAAGAGGTCTGGGACTGAGCTGCCAGTGTCCAAAGCTGAGTCTCTGCCTGTTTGCTTCATGACACTCGTCTGCTTATTCTGGAGCATCTTCTCTATCACTTGGTTGGAGAAAATGCCGTTTGCCATTTTCTGTGAACATGTGACTTCTCTACTCTCCCAAAATGTCAGCTACAAGGTGGTTTGACTTGCTTTTCACCCACCATAATTGAGACAATGGGGTCCCACACCACCATAATTGAGACAATGGGGTCTTGGAGCTAGGAGGACGAAGTTCATATTCCAGCTGTGCCACTTACTACCTTTGTCACCTAGGACACGATATGCCTCGGTTTCCTCCTCTATAAAATCGGGTTAACAATTTTTTTCTGTCTCACAAAACTAATGTGAGTATTATATGGGTGGATTCATGAAAAATACTGAAGGAGAGCATGGCACACAAATGCTTAAAAATATTAGCTACATAAACTCCATGAGGGATGCAAACCCAAATGCCCACAGAGACCAGATTGATAAAATAAACCTCTGTATTGGGCATCGGGTGATACAATAGGGATAGGTGGAGATGATGTCAAGCTGGAGAACACATGCCCAGCAAATTTATTCAAGCTTAATGTAAATAGAAATGTCACCAAGCAGGCTAATACATCTGTAGGCCTATGGGCCACCAATTTAAAATCATAAACATAGTAGTTTGTTTTCATTCCTTTAATTACAAGAGAAAAAGAAGTTGATTGGCTCAGTGAAGACTATGGATTGGTACCTTGGGTCAAGTCTGCCTCACCAAATCAGCTGTGACCAGAGGTTGGACAAGATGGAGCAGGATCCTGACACAGTACAAACAGGAATGAGGAAGGGCCTATGGCCAAGGGCAGACTCTCTGAGAAAGGGATGTGACCAAAGCAGTCTGTTTTAATAGCCTTTCCTCCTGCTGTGTTCTCAGCAAAGGGGGAAGGCCCTGAGTCAACCACATCCCTTGCCCACACACACACACACACACACACACACACACACACACACACACACGGGCACATCATACACACTTGGGCATATCAGGCATACACACAAACCTTGGGTGAGCATCAGGAAGAGGAACTAAATCAAAATGGAATGCTCTCCACCTCTTACTACTGTTGCCTTTTTAGCTTTCATAGACTTCTCAAATCCCAGCATTGGAAAAGACCCCAGAAGTCATTTCTGTCTGATCCTTCCTTTTCAAGAAACCTCTTCATAGTATCCCAGATAAACTCTCTGTTAGATCTAACATGTTTGTTTCATTCACCAATGTGTTCCCACTCAGGGAGTTTCTTAAAGTTGTCTGAAAAGAAAAATTGGCCCATTCTTAGCAAAAGAAGGGATGAATAAGGGCCAAACAAATAAAAACAGGAATTGTCCATCCTGGGGATAACACTATTTCTTTTTAAAATTTTTAAATTAAATTTAATTTTTTTTAAGGATTTGTCTTCCTTTATTTTAAAGATGTGTGGTAGAATTCAGTGTTAGTTATACAAATGTTCATTATGCAGTTATTCTTGTTGATGAGGTGTGCCCCTCCCTCTCCTGGCAGTTTCCCGCAATTGCCCATCCCCCAACCCCTCCCCTGGCAGTTTCCCACTACTGCTAATCCCTTTCTTATAGTATGATAATAATTATTCAAGGTCCACTTATGAGTGAAAACATATGGTACTCTGTTTTTTGTTTCTGTGATAGATCACTGAATATAATAGACTCTAATTAAACATCCAAGTCCATATGTTTGCTCTTTATGGCTGCATAATAGTCCATGGTATATATGTACCACATTTTTTTGTCCAGTCCAGCTTCGATGGACAGCATGGTTGGTTTTGTGTTTTTGCTATTGTGAATAGAACTGCAACAAACATGTGTGTGCAGGGATCTTTTTGGTAGAATGACTTGAGTTCCTCCAGGTATATTCCTAATAGGGGGATTGCTGGGTCATATGGAAGGTCAATTTCTAGTTCTTTCAGAAATTGCCTTACTGTCTTCCAAAGAGGTTTCACTAGTTTGCATTCCCACCAGCAGTGTAGAAGCGTTCCTTTTTCTCCGCATCCTCGCCATCATCTGTTGTTGTTTGTTTTATTAATGATAGCCATTCTTATTGGGGTTAGGTGGTATCTCAGTGTGGTTTTGATTTGCATTTCTCTGATGATTAATGAGTCTGAGCACTTTTTCATGTGTCTGTTGTCTACCTGTATATCTTCTTTTAAGAAGTATCTATTCATGTCTTTTGCCCACTTTTTACAGGAAACTATTTTTTTTTTTTCTGAGTTGGAGTCTCACTCTGTTGCCCATACTGGAGTGCAGTGGCCGCTCCCGGCCACCGCAGCCTCGCCTGCTGGGCTCCGGCAATCCTTCCGCCTCAGCCTTCTGAGTAGCCAGAATTACAGGCATGCTCTACCACGCCCGGCTGATTTTTTGATTTATTGTAGAGATGAAGTCTCGCTGCCCAGGCGGGTCTCGAACCCGCGGGCTCAGGCAATCCACTCACCTCAGCCTCCCAAAGGTGCGGGATTACAGGCTGAGCCACCGAGCCCGGCTTTTTGCCCACTTTTTAGTGGGGCTCTTTGTTTTTTTCTTTTCGGCACGTTTGAGTTCCTTGTAGATCCTAGATGTTAGGCCTTTGTCAGATATACAGTTGGAAAATATTTTTTCCCATTCTGTGAGCTGTCGCCCTGCTCTCTTGATGGTTTCTTTGGCTTTAAAGAAGCTTGTCAGTTTGATGAGGTCCCACTTGTCTATTTTATCTCTCATGGTATGGGCACTTGGAGTTTTGATCAGGAATTGGTTGCCAGTTCCAATTTCCATAAGGGTGTCTCCTGCATTTTCTGAGGTTCTTATAGTTTGGGGTTTTATGTTTAGGTCTTTGATGCATTTAGAGTTAATTTTTGTGTATGGTGATAGGTAGGGGTCCTGTTTCAATCTTCTGCATGTGATCAACCAGTTTTCCCAGCACCATTTACTGAATAGGTTCTCTTCTCCCCAGTGGTTGTTTTGGAGGCTTTACCAAAGAGGAGTTGGTTGAGAAATTGAGGCTTTGCTTCCAGAATCTCTATCCTGTTCCATTGGTCTATGTGCTTGTTCTTGTACCAATAACAGGCTGTTTTGACCATTGTAGCCTTAAAAGTTTGAAGTCTGGAAGCGTGATACCTCCTGCTTTGTTTCTTTTGATAGCACTCTTTCTAAAGAACACTATCAGATAGTTCTATTTAAAAAAACTTCTCCATGATATCCAAACAAGTTTTGCCAGACTTTTCTACCCATTCTGTCAGTTTCTCTTAACTCTGTCCTCAAGAGTCAAAAAGAAAAATTCTGCTGTCAGTGTGGGTTTGGGAGTCAAAGAGGCCTGAGTTTGAACCACCTTTGCCTATTGCAATGTGACCTTGTACAGAATATTTAATCCTTCGGATTTTGCAATACATACAAATAACAGTTCTTCCCAACATCAGCAATACATGCACATAACAGTTAGATCCCAATATCAGGTGTTCTCATTTCCAGGTTAAAATACTTCAGCTTCTTTAACCATCCTTTTAGTGGCATGGTGTCTAGACCTTTCCCAGTTTTATTGGATTTGTGTTGGCCTCTGCCTGCATGCCTTGAATATGTTTTTCCTTATTTGGACAATAGCACTTTGTTTTAAGAGAAACTACTTTTCCCAAGGGACATAGCACCCTGTTCTCCACCTACTAGGCTAAGCCAATGGCTCTTTTCCTTTCAAGCTTCCATCTTGAACTGAGTGATGCCGAGACAACAATGGTTGAAGTTTATTTACCTTGACTATAGAGACGGCCCGGCTTTCTTGCCTCCTTAGTCTCTTCCTTCTTTGATTTATTCAGCCTTCCAATGATAATATGAGCTAGTTAATAAATTTCTGTTTGTTAGACAGTGGGCATTTTCATTGCTTATAATCAAGAAACAGTAAGGGAACACATTCTATATGGAAAATTGAAGGGTCATGGAAGAATTGTGATTAGTCTTGTGGATAAGCTTAGGATGAATTTTTTGGGCCTCATGACAGAAGAAGCCTTAGTCATGAAGACTGGAGTGAAAATAGCAGGGAGAAAGACCCCATTAAAAGGGAAACCCCATGTCTGTGTGTGGTCTGAGGAAACATTTGGAAACGGTAGGATTTTAGGGATGGTCTGTCCAGAGGAACCAGTGGTAATGCATCATCAGGGCACCAGCTGCCTGCTCTGCCTGTTGCCAATATAACATCACACCTAGAATTGAGGGGACATGAGAAGGTTTTTCTAGCTGGCGGAACTCCCAGGCTTTGAGGAAGAAAGGGAGAAGAAATGCTAAAATTTGTTTCTTCCAAATGTTCTGGAATGCATCCAGGCACACCCATAAAAGAAAGTTGGCACCTACCTCAGAAGTGAGGCAATATATTTCTTTAAACTGCAGTCATAATTCCTAATTGAATGCCTCTCTCGAAAATTCATGACACAGAAGACTGAATTATTAAGTAAATAAAATCATCAATGAGGTTCATAACAGAGCTAATGGCTGCACTGGACAGCTTTCTATTGTGTAGGCACTCTTGAATAACTCCCTGATGGTCCAGGGTAGCTGTTTGCTTGTGTAAACTTCCAGAACTGCCCCTTCCCCCTACAAGAAGACGGTGAGCCCTGCTTGTCAAATTTTGTTCTTTGTGGATTGGGTTTTTCTACCAATTAAGACAATTAATAGCACAACTTTCTTCACCACAAAATAAGCAAACGTCGAGGCAGCCTCTCTTGCCCATTTCTCATTGAACTGCCACACACATCCCCGGGCGTCAGCATCCACATCTCTGATTGCCTCTGACAGCTATGAGTCCATGTGCCACTTAGACCCCCAAATCTGATTTTGATTTCTACCTGGTTTGATCAGTTTTTTAGAAAATTCAGCAGATTTCTTCTGTAACCTTTATATTGAAGCCTAAACTGCAGAAACTAGTGGTAGAGATGAAAACTTTTAAGTGAGCCTTATTCTGCTCACTCTGACTGTCCATAATTTATTATACCAGTATCTAGTGAGCTCTGTGTCTGACACTGCGCTTGGGTCAAGGGCATTCTGTGGTAAACAAAATAAGCACTGTCCCTTCCTCAATGACCTTATGGTCCACCAGAAAAGAGTTAGGCAAATTGGCCCACAGAAAAAAATAGATTAACACATAGGGATATGTATTCTGAAGGAAAAAACATTAGATGGTATAAAAAGGAATAACTGAAGAGATCTCATTTGAGGATGGGGTGGGCGTTAGAAGAGATTTCTCTAAGCAAAAGACATTTAAGCCAAGATGTGAGGATGAGTAGGCACTAGACAGGCAAAGGGGAGAAGGCATGGAACAGAGAGAGCATTTCTGGGGAGGGAATCACACATATAGAGGCTCCTAAGAAAGAAAGAACTTGCTCTGTGTAAGGCACTGAAAGCCAGCCAGAGTGACTGGTGAGGGCTGGCCAAGCTGAGACTGAAAGGAGTGGGGGATGCTTCCACTGATGGACATAGAATGTGGGCTTGGTCATGCTCCTCTGGGAAGGGAACCCCCCAATGCAGGGGTTAAATGGGCAGTGCCTATTTTGTTTACCACATCATGCCCTTGACGTACCACAGTGTCGAGGTTAAGGGGTTAATAGGTGGAATATGAATACCAGGTCTTGTATGCAGGAAGCACTTAATAAATGCTAGCTCTAGCTTTGTTGGGGTAGTGCTAAGTGTCCTCATCTTCTTGGGTCTCAGAGTATATAAACTAGAGAGATAAATAAAATGGTTTGAAAGATCCTTTTCTATAGAATTTAGGTGAGGAAGGTATGGAAGGGGCCTGGTATATCTGGACTCTAGTGTCTCTTCCTGGGTGAGATGAGGATGGTACATGCTTTGGCCTCCCAGCCCCAGGCCATAGTCTGTCTGACCGACCTCTGATGCTAGACACCACAGCTTCAGGTGCCTGGCTGACTTGCTAGAGGATGGCTGGGCCTTTACTCAATCCTGGCATTATTCAATGGTCAGCTTGGCTCAATCTCGTCATTATTCAATGGTCAGCTTGGGGTTAGTGACAGGACTCCAGTAGATCAATAACACTGCCATGGGGCCTTGGTTTCTAGTGTCCATGAAAACATCCTTAATTTTAGAACAAGTAACATGGACTTGACTTCTCCCCAACCTCCTCTGCGAAGACCTCTATCATTGGAGTATCTTCACCCTCTATCATTGGAGTATCTCCAAATTCTTGAGTTATTTGAGGTCTTAACCTCGAATAGGTAAATATAGTGGCTGAGAGCTACAACAGGGTCAGATGGACTTGGTCTTGAATCCCATGTGTTATCTTGAGCAATTCTTTCTCTAAACCTGTTTCCTCCTCTGGAAAATGAGGATTATAATGATATCAATCCTGTTTCTTTCTTTTTTTTTTTCTTTTGAGTTGGAGTCTCACTCTGTTGCCCAGACTGGAGTGCAGTGGCTGCTCCCGGCCACCGCAGCCTCGATCTGCTGGGCTGGGCTCTGGCGATCCTTCTGCCTCAGCCTTCTGAGTAGCCGGAATTACAGGCGCACGCTACCACACCCGGCTAATTTTTTGATTTATTGTAGAGATGAGGTCTCGCCTGCCCAGATGGGTCTCGAACCTGTGGGCTCAGGCAATCCACTGACCTCGGCCTCCCAAAGGCATGGGACTACTGGCTGAGCCACTGAGCCTGGCTTCAATACTGTTTCTTTTAGGATTAAATGAGATGTGACATGTCAACTGCTTAAGATAGAGCCCAACTCAAAGTATATTCTCCATATAATATCATTATCATTTAATTATTCTTAAAATTAGCATTATTATCAGCAACAGGATTAATTCTTAATAGTAACAGTATGGTTGAGAGCAAAGTAGAGGTTGAAGCCAGATCATAGGTCTCCAGAGGTCAGAACAAAAAGAAGAAAGACTCCCTGAGTCTCAGCTCAGCTGGGCTTATGGAAGTAGCAAGGCAAAGCCTTGTTGACAGTGACTGAGAAATGCCTCCCACAGCTTTGGAGGAGTTAAAATCCCATCTGTCCTCTTCTTGGTCTCAGACATGCTCTGTGGGGCTAGAGGGCTCACATTCTGGAAGCCCAGACTCCTGCAGCCCCTCTTCTCTCCACATCTCCATTCCTCTCCAAACAAGAAGGATCTGACATATTTAAACTGGAGATTTCCATGAGTTATAAGAAAGAACTTTAAGGCTCTCTAAGGATTGGGATGCTGAGGAAGTCATACATTTCCATAGAATTAATACTGTTGACTAGGACTTTTTTCTAAGTCCTTTATGTGAATTAACTAATTTAATTTTCAACACAGCCCAATGAGGTAGTTGTCCTATCATTATCCTGTTTTGCAGAGGAGGAAGTGAGGCTTGGAGATGCCTGCCCAGGTCACTCCGCTAGTCAGCTTGACTCCCAATTCAAGCACTTAACTACTACACCAGAGAAACAACTTATCATCAGGCGTTGACTTGGTGCCAGCCCTATTTGGGCTCTGTGCTGCCATGCTCAGACCCATGACTTACACGCAAGCATCTGGTCTCAGACCTCACATGTGGTTCCATGAGTCCACATGACTAAAAGCAAGTCTTCCCGGAGGGTCCTTCCAATATGGAATCAGAGGATCTCAGCCAGGGCCAAGTTTCCTGACAGTGTGGTATTTAAGAGCATGAATTTTGAAGATGCACAGAAACAAGTTCTAGTCCTGCATCCTCCACCTTCTGGAACAAATGACTCACAGAGCATGAGGACAGTAATTATACCTGCCTTGTGCTACATAACCCAGTGTCTCATGGAGAGTAGGTGCCTAAGCTCTGACCAGGGTAAGGAATCCAGGTCAGCAGCAACATGTCTCCACTGCAGACTGGCCACAGACCACTTTATGAAAGGAAGTACAACAGGTTTCCTGGACAACACAGCCCTCCAACCCCATGATCCCAACTCATTTGCCACAGGTGAACTGACAACTTTCTTATGGAGATTCAGCTCACACTTAGGTCCTGAAGACCTTCACAGTTTTTGTTTTGATTAATTAACATTTTTAAAAAATTATTTATTTATTTTTTATTATGAAGTTGTAGGGTACAGTTAAGGATTAGATAAACAATTGCATTTCATTCAGGCACCCTGTTGATATGGGGTGTTTCCCCGTTCCCAGACAGATATTTGCTACTGTTAACCCCATCTCCCTCCCCCCCACCATAGTTTCCCAGTACTGTCAGTCATTTTCGTATAGTATTGCATTGGATGTTTAAGGTTCATTATATGAGAGAGAACATGTGATACTCGGATCTTTGTTTCTGTGAGAGGTCACTCAGTATTATAGACTCTAGTTCCATCCAGTTTGCTGCGAAATTTATTTATTTTAGGTCCCTCTGTGTGGATCAAGAGTCTCTTCAGACAACTGAAGGAATCAGAAAGGGTTCACTCACGAGCCCACAGCCAGCATCCAGAGCAAGCAGCTGGACTTCAAACAAGGCACACAACCCTCTCCTCCCCTTCTCTCTTCAGTAGGTGATAGGTAACTGAAGATAGGTCCATTCCTGGCTCAGGCAAAACCAAAGCCTGAGCAAACCCTGGAGTATCCAAACAGCATGAGCTGCCCTGTTGGCTTGGACTGTATGTGCCTTTTGTTCCGGGCTCCATGAGGTCTGGTGAGGCAGTGGGACACGTCCCTATAAACTGAATTTACAGTTAGCATTAGCTTAGCCACTAAGACCCTTCCAGAGTGTCAAGATTGTGAACTCATGACACTCGAGAGAGTATGGAAAGCCTCTTCCCATAGCAAGAATGATGGCAAATTAGCTTCTTAGGGTGGTTCAGCTGGAACAGTGTGACAGGCAGACAGGAACAGCGATCATATCCCCTTAGAGGCCCTTAGACTCTTCTCCCAGACAGGAGAAGGAAGGAAGAATGCCTTTGCAGAGGTCAATTTTTAAACAGCTTTGTTGAGGTATAGCTGATATGCATAGAACTACACATATTTACGTGAGTTCGGACATATGCAAACACCCATGATACCATCACCACAAAGTAAAAGACAGATTCAGCATCTCCCAAAGTTTTCTTGTATCCCATTTTTTTTTCTCATGCCTTGTTTTGTTGTTCTGTGGTAAGAACACTTGACATAAGTTCTACCCTCTTAACAAATTTTTAAAGTGCACAGCACGGTATTGTTGACTATGGCAGGATGTTATATAGCAGCTCTCTGGAGTGTATTCATCTCGCATAACTGACCCTTCATACCCATTGAATGACTTTCCATTGCCCCCAGCCCCTGGCAACCACTATTGTATTTGCCCCTTCAGTGAGTTTAGCTATTACAGATACCTCCTATAAGTGGAATCATGCAGTATTTGTCCTTCTGAACTGGCTTATTTCACTGCCACTTTTGAAAAGTCCAGTAAGATAACAACTTCCATACCAATACAATAATGTAATAGTCTTGTTTGGTTTTTTTCAAAGTCTTTTACAGAAGAAGACTGAGTTTACCTTTTCCAAGTTCTTTCGGGGCTGTTGAAGCATACTCTGATCCCCACCAGACAAACACCTTCCTTATATGATCCAGGTCCCCTTGTCCTGCAATTGCAGCATTTATCGCATGCATTTTAGCCATGCCTGTGTCCCTTTGCCTCCACTGGAGCAGACCTGGGAGCAGGGGCTGTGTTGTACAGTGCCAGACTCATAAGAGGTGCTCAGTGTTTGTGGAGGGGAAACTAAACTGCCATTCGGACACTGCTTTCATTTCAAAACTCAGAATAACTGGCTCAGCTTTTCTGAAGGAAATCTTGGTGATTCGGCAACATATGCCAACAGGCTTGGAAATGTGCATGCATTTGATTGTGATTCTCCTTCTAGAAATATATCCTGAGACAGCAATCCATGTTGTCTTCAGTCAAGGCAACATTGTTTGCAATAGAAAAGAACTGCACTCACTATAATTGTCCAACAATAGGAGGTTGAGTAGAACAATTATGGTTCACCCAGATAAAGACATGAGAGCAGTCATTGCACATTGTGTGACAGAGAAGGAGTTAGGGACATAGGAAAATTCTCATGATGCATTATTAAATGTTTTTAAGAGTAAATAACAGTATGCAATAGGTAGAATTATTTTTAAAAGCAAATACATACATGCATATAAAGGAAAAGAGTAAGTTAAAATATACCAAAGTTTTGTCAATGCTTATTTCTGAGCTGTGGCATTGTGGGTAACTTTTTTCCCCTCTTTCTTTCTGCTTTTGGTATGTTCCAAATGTTCCACAATGAAATATTTTGGATTGAGTGGACAATTAATTTTATTCCACTTTGTTGCCTAACAAGAAGTTTTCCTTCGAGGAATTTTTGAGTGATCACTCTTATAAAATATGCAATTGATTTATTTATCATCATACAAAAACCCACAAAAACAAAAACAATCATGATCCTCCTGCCCAGATAAGCCCTGCTGACTACAATAAACTATTATAATCAGAAGTCAAAAATGTTATTTTAAAAATAATAAGTTAAGGAGGCCATTATCTTAAGTGCAAACTCAGAAACAGAAAGTTAAATACTGTCTGTTCTCATTTATAAATGGGAGCTAAATAATATGCTCATGTGGAAATAGAGTGTGGAATAATAGACACTAGACACTCAGAGAGGTAGGCAAGTGGGATGAGGACGTCACTTGGGTGATGGATATACTAAAAGCCCAGGCTTCACCACCGCACAATGCATCCACGTAACAAAGCTGCACTTGCACTCTTTATATTTATACAAATTCTAAACGGTGTTAAAAAAACAAACAAACAACAGTTAAAACTGGGATTGACTGAAACTATTTGTGAATTTGTGCCAAATAGCCTTGGGTGCGGGGGCGGGACGGACAACTCCTGAGAAGTCAGGGTGGCCTTAGGAAAAGTAAATCCAGTTCCAGACACCTCACTGCAGAACCAGGGAGATGACCCCTTAGGGAAGAGTGCACCTGGACCTCATGTCTGCTGGGGGTTTCTACCTTGCCTCTGCATAAGTTGAAACACGTCTCAGGTCTAGAAGTGGAGGGCCTCAGTTCCTCTTCAGCTGGACGTCTCTTCCTTTCCATGGTAGGTGTTGGGTAGGGTGGGCAGGCCAGGCTCCACACTTATACTTTTCCTGGGGCCTCCTGAAAATGAAGGCCCCTCCCTTTCTCCTTAAGCGGACTTCTCCCACCCCAAAAGTCTCTAAACCATCCTTGGGACGATTAGAGCAACTGAAGGAAAATACAATCAGAGGAAGGGAGGCAGTGGTCTTGCCTGGGGGTCTATTTCCATGTTGTTCCAGCTGGTGCACCCAGGCTTCTTACGAGGGGCTATTATGCAGTGTTCTCCAGTCTGGATGTACCACAGTTAATTTGGCCGTTCTTTGAAGTTTATCAGTTATGGACAAGGCTGCCACGAGTGTCCAGTACAAGTGGCCCGTGTCCATCCTCAGGTCACCACCATGTTGGAGCTTTCCCTTGCTCTGAGTGTCACCAAGGGCTCACTCCCATACAGGGCCAGCCACCGCCCAGTCTCAAACTCCTGCCTCCACATGGTGAGTCGACCTGGGTAGCAGCTGGTCTGTACTATGGCAGAGGTGGCTGGTTGTCTACCTGATGCCCATTCTCCCTTCTTCCTTAGTAACAGACTCCAGCTGTATTCTGTGGTCGATGTGCCCAGCTAAGAGACCTCAGTTCCTAGCCTTCCTCACGGCTCACAATGGTCAGTAGGTCATAAGCACATAGATATTGAGTAGGACACAGAAGCGTGGCCCTTGAGAAGATGACTGCTGACCATGTCCTCTACCTGCCCTTCCCCTACTGCTTTCTAACTGGAATGAGGCTGTGGTAGCAAGAGCTTCAGAGGCCCTTCAGGACCAGGAGGCAGCATTGGTGACAGGAGCCACACATCAAAGGATAGTGTAGCAGGAAGTGTGAAGGAAGCCAGGTCTTTCATGACTGTGTAACCATTGTACTAGCCCTAGGCACCCAGACCTCTTCCATATGGAAGATAAAGAGATAAAGAGAGATAAAGAAAGTACTACCTTGTTTCAGAACTATCATTTCTGACCTCTGTGACTAAGCAATTCTTACACTTACACAAATCTTAGTCTCTTTGAGAAGGGTCTCAGGAAAGTCTGCTTCACAGCCTGTGTCCATCAACGGATGAATGGATAAGGAATAGGTAGGTCTTCAAATAACATCATTTTGTTCAATAACATTGATGAGAAAATAATTGATTCCTGACTGGCTCTGTCTGTGTGGAGTCTGCATGTTTTTCCGTGTCTGTGTGGGTTTTCTCCAGTTTCCGCCCACATCCCAATGCTGTGCACGTGAGGTTCATTGTCATGTCTATGTGGTTCCAGGCAGAGTGAGTGTAGGGGTGTGTGTGAGTGGCCCTGCCACAGTATGGTGTCCTGTCCAGTGCTGTTTCCTGCCTGTCACCCTGAGCTGCTGGTATAGCTCTGGCCACCTGTGACCCTGAACTGAAATAAGTGGTTTGGAAAATGAATACAAATATAATAATCATGTGATAATCATACACATGCCAGAAAATAAATGATGCAGTCCAAAAGCACTCAGAGAGCCTGCCATATTTGTGATTATTTACTTTTGGACTGCTTGGTGGCAGGGACTCCTTATAAAGTTCACTTTGCAAGCATTTATTTTTTGATTTAATGCACCACCCTGACAGCCACTGTCACTCACTGACTCACCTAAACATGGGTAAATAATACTTTTATTTATTTTTATTAACCTTTCTTCAATGTATGTTGGCTCACATTTATTTCAGTGGCTAATGTTAGAAGTGTTTGGGTCTTTATTTAGGAGTTTGGTGATGTTTTTGTGACTAGAAACAGACAAGAACTTCACTCCTCTTTATAGCAGTTCCTTATGGTAAAATTGGTTTTGTTGCATGTTGTTTGACTTAGTCTTAGTTTCCAAGAACCTATTGATGATGTTAGGTGAGGACTCACTGTGTATATTCAATGGAATACTGTTTAACCTTTACAAAGATGGACATTCTGTCATTTGTGACATCATGACTGAGCCCAGAGGACTCCATGTTAGATGAAATAAACCAGACACAGAAAGACAAATACTGCCTTATCTCACTTATATGTGGGGGCTAAAATCCAAATAAGTCAAACTCATAGAATCAGAGAGCAGAACCACCCCTGAAGTTCCCAGGGGCTGGGAGGTGGGAGGGGGGTAGGAAGAAGGGAAAGGGAAGATGTTGGCAGAGGGTATAATGTTCCAGTCAGACAGGAGGAACAACCGGACCTACTGCACAGTGTGGTAGCCACAGTTCACAACAAATTGCTAAAAGAGGGCTTTAGATGTCCAAACCACAAAAAGCAGTAAGTGAGGTGATGGATACGTTCATTAGCATGAGTTAATCATTCCACAGCGTATACATGTACCAAAACACCACAGCGTACCCCATAATTATACACAATTGTTATTTGTCAACTAAAAATTAAAAAAAATAAAAAGGCCCTTAGCCCCTAAAGTTAACACAGCTGTGAAACGAGACTGCCCATTCAATTCCGCATTGCTCCTTGTGCATATAACCCATCGTTCGGATAACCCAAGCAGAAGAGGAATGGGCTGTGTAGGTACCTCTGGATCCCTTTCAGAGGCTAAATATCATAGTGATGGCTTAAGAGAGCCTTGTTTAACAGGGAGAGTGGGTGAGAAGACAGCGTCAAAGTGGACTCAAAAATACAGACACATCTTCACATTCTTTTGCAGTGGTGGTTGCTGTTGTAATAAAATTTTCAAATGCTAATTTGGCATAAGTCTTGCTGGCACATGCAGTGAAAATAGGCTTGTCCAGCTCACAGCTACCAGCCAATTAATCCAGACAGACAGGAGGTTGAGTATTTAAGAACACCATGTAGAGGGGACTTGTCAGACCCTATGAAAGCCGCACCACAATAACCAGGATGCACCAAGGCACCCCCCTTCCTTGTCCTGAAAACCAGCATAGCTGACAGAGCTGCAATTAGCAGCCTGTGGCCTTCGTAACGCTCTGCAGCTCTGAACGAGGCTGAGAGAGTGGTTTTGGAGAGAAAGGCTCTGTGGCAGTGACGAGTGGGCGGTGGGATCATCGCTCAGCCCAGAAAGCTTGCCTGGGAGACTCAGTCACATGGCGTTTCTGAGATGGGGCAAACTTGTAGGCAGTGAGTGCCCTGTGGGATTTCAAATCTCCTCTTCCTGAGTCCCACAGTCCCTCCCACCTGACCCCGGGAACTGAGCAGACAGAATCCTGAAATCCCAGGGTTTGGGAAAAGACCTTTCTATTTGCATTAGTTTTGCTAGGGCTACCATACCAAAGGATGCAGACCGAGTGGCTTAAAGAATAGAAATGTATTGCCTCACAATTCTGGAGGCTGAAAGTCTGAAACCAAGTGGCCAGGAGGCTTGCTTCCTTCTGAGGCTGAAGGGGTCTGTTCCACATTTCCGTGGCATGTGGGTGGCTGCTTTCTCTGTGTCTCTTCACATTGTGTTCTCATTACGTATGTCTGTCTCCAAATTCCCCCCACTTTTATGAGGACACCTGTTATATTGGATTATGGCCCACCCAAGTGACCTCATTTTAACTTGATAACCTCTGAAAGACCCTATCTCCAAATAAGGTCACATTATGAGATACTGGGGGTTAGGACTCCAATGTATGAGTTTGGGAGGGGGCACAATTCAACTCGTAACCTCGCTTATCAAGTCTGAGTGTGACGACAGGGGACAGGAAGGTAATCTAAATGAGTGACCTCCATGTAGGTGGGAACCATGGTATAACAGGGGTATCCCATCTAAGGAGGACAGTCTCAGCTTCAGTCAAATATGTATAACTTGGATGCCTTTCGTGGGCCCATGCAGCCCTCCCCTTCCTCCACTCTGTGACCATCCAGTGTTTGAACTCCTTGCTCAAGCATGAAACCCTTCTTCCCAGTGACCCTAGGTGTTCTCGTGATAGCTTCTGGGCAGCCATCACTTTCCTGTTTCTACCTGGTGCAGACATGGAAAGGATTATTACATTCTGATCTCCAACTGTGATTTGTTCTTTATGCCTTGTCTTAGAAATGTAGTAGTTATCCAGTACTGTGTAACAAATTACCCCAAATGCAACGGCTTTAAACAAAAGCATTTATTATCTCACAGTCTCTGTGGGGTAGTTCTTGAGCCTCACATAGGCCCGTGGTTCTGAGTGGTACAACCTGGCTGCAACTCTTCCCAGCTTAACCTGCATTTGGGAAGCAACGCCAAGTGCTGCCAAAGTGTATCCTCAACACTTGCCAAGTACAGACGATGGTGGGGAGGGGAAGTGCCCTCAGACATAGAAGAGAGGATCGAACCCTTGAGTGTAGAGTAAAGCCTCGGGCCTACCTGGCAGGACACCAATTCCACCTCAGGGTTCCTGGCAAGAAAGGCACCCAGGGGTAGGTGGAGGTAGCAGGTAGCAGAGTTCAGATTGGCTGGGTTAACCCCTGAAAGGCTGCCTTGGAAGCTGAAGTTGGGAAGTGTTAAATTAAGAGGGAAAAGAGAGCTCAGGTACTGGGAAGACCTCAACATGCATATAGGGGTCCCCACAAATGCAGAGGGCCCCAGATTCTGTGCTGCTTCCTTCCAATAGTTCCCTCTTTCCTACACCTGAGGACTACTACCTGGTGGGGTGGGGTATGGGTGGTCATCTATAGCAGCTCTTTTTTATAGGAAGCCAGTGCACAAAGGGCCCTGCCTCCACCATCATCAGGCCTATAATCCCTCTGCAGGCTTGCCTGGTAGAGGACCTATTTGCTCTGTCCCCACGTGTTTCACAAAATGATGCTGATGGGGCGAGGATAGGCAGCTGGGCCCTGATACTTTCTTGTCCAACACTCAATGATGCTCATGCCTGTACTGAGTTCTGGATAGCTTGAGATAAACCAGATATGGACCCTGACCTCAAGGAGCTCCCCAAACAACCTGGGGACCCAGGGAGGGTTGGGTATGAGTTGAAGCTGGAAAAACCTGGAGTTGCCTCTTGGAAGGTACCCTTCGCAGCACACCTGCCAGGATCCTTACTCTCCCTTCACTCTACCTGGACACCTCCCCCCACATTCTTTGCTCTGATTGTCTAAGCCCTGGTCATCCTTCAGGATCAGCTCAGGTGACTCCTCCATGAGACCTTTTCTGATTGGCTCCAGCCCAAGGGTTCTGAGCCTGCAAGTAGCTTCAGACCAATACTTTCATTTTAACCCAATTAAGGCACACCATTATTCTTGTTAATGTAAATAAGTACGATAATGTGGATAACAGTTACAGAACAATACTATTTATTAAAAGACTAACATTTGTTGAGTGCACACTGTTATCCAGAACATGCATTCCTTTCTCACACCAGACTAAAAGAAAGATTTTATGATTACACTTTCTAGATGAGAAACTGAAGCATAGAGGGGCAGGTTCTTGTTGTGGATTCCACAGTACACAAGTAAATCATGGAGTTGGAAAGCCTAACTCAGGGCTTCCTGAGACCAAAGCCAAGCTTTAACCACTCCACTGTCACTCGTGTATGCTGCCCTTCCTAGTTGATTGTAAGCTCTTTGAAGACATACATCAGACCTGTATCACCAAGCAAACAGCAGGTGCTCAATAAATGCTGATTTGCTAACTGGCTGATTGGCTGCTTCAGAGAAGGGCTTTCTGAACATGATGAAATCAGACCAGTAGCATGACTTGTAGGGCCAATCCTCAGGGACTACACAATCCCCTCTCCCACTCTGGCTCACTGCTATTTACCTGCAGACATTTAAAGGTCAGAGAGTAGTAATGTTCAGTCATGCACTTATCCTTTCTGCCAGGATCACAGGTATTAAAGAGGCAGGGGTGTGTGTGTGTGTTTGTGTGTGTAGGGGAGGCACAGCTCCAGGTGAGGCAGCTGTCATCACACTGGGTTTTTCCAGAGTGGCTGTTTTCTCCCAGCAGGTTTAGTAGGACAGGAGTTGATTTGGGGATTTTATATCTCCTGGTCTCTGCAGGAGCTCCAAAATTGAAGTTTACTCTGTCATCAGGTCTCTGAACTCCTGTAGCCCTTAGCTGTGTATGAGCCATTGCATTGAACAGTAAATTTGTATCTTGCCTTACACCACTCACTAACGATTTCAGGCAAATCTTAACCTGTAACTAGACCGAACTCCCTCTAGGGGGTGGACAGAGACCTCGGCATTCATTCTTGGACGCCACGGCCTCAGCCCAGTGTTGAATGCAGGGGAGATGTTCAATGAACAGCTGATCTGATCTGAGGAAGGAGTCTGATTCCAGCCCTGGCCATGCCACCGTGGTCCCGCCTCTGGGCCATAGTGTGAGGTGGGGATAGGAGAAGGGAGGCCAGGAAAAAGCTGCTCTCCAGAAACAGTCTCCATTGTGGTGCATTTTTAATATTTAAGGTGGTGGGTTGGCATGATTGATTGCTAAGAGTATGATTTTTTAAAAGACATGAAAGGAAGCAGCAAAAACACAGTGGTCAGTCTGGGCCATCCGACACATCTCTACCCTGCCTGATATCACTCCAAGTCTCCCCATGTCAGCACTAGAGAATCCGAGTGCCTCACTCTGGCCTACAAGGATGGCATTCACGGGCACTCTTCCCTCATCTCTCCCTCTCTCACTGCACTCCAGCCTCAGAGGCTTCTTCCTGTTCCTCCTCCCTCACACCAAGAGAGCTCCTACTTCATGTCTACTGGTTCTATGAATGCCAACAGACGCAAATGCCTGTGTATGTGTATATACTCCACCCTCATCAAGATACAGAGCACTTCCACCACCCCAAAAATTGTCTCACAATCGTAGCAATCAATCCCTCTAAATACATAAAGTCTTATATGCACTTGGACCTAATAACAGAATTTCAAAATACATGAAGAAAATCTGACAGAAATGAAAGGTGGAAAAGGCAAATATACAATTATAGCTGGAAAATCTTAACATCCCTTTCTCAGTAATTGATAGAATAAGTAGACAGAAAATCTGTAAAGATACAAAACACTTAAAGAACACTCTCAAACAACTTGACTGACTGACATTTATAGAACACATCAACAAATATTCACAGAATACATATTACATTATTTTACACATTTGCCAAGATAGGCCTATTCTGAACCATTGAAAAAAACCTTAGTAAATTTAAATTGATTGAAATTGCATATTGCCTGTACTCTGATCACATGAAGTAAAATTTAAAATCATTAACAAATAAATATTTCAAAAATGTCAAAATATTTGGAAACTAAACAGCATTCTTCTAAGGGATCTATGAATCAAATAAAATCAGAAAGTGTATTAGAACTAAATTACAGGAGATGGGTATCTTACCAATCAAACAGGACAAAAGAGACACCACTATAGATCCTACAGAAATTAAAATGATGATGAGAGTATATAATGGGCAACCATTATGCATAAATTTAAAAACACAGATGAAATAGACAAATTCCTAAAGAGACAAAAATTGTCAAAACTCATAGAAAAAGAAGTAGAAAATCTGAGTAGTCTTATATCTATTAAACAAATTGAGCTTGTAGAACTTTCCAAAAAGAAAATTCCAAGTCTGGATGATGACTTCATTGGTGAATTTTATCAAACTTCTAAAAAAGAAATTATGCCAATCCTATGCAAACATTTTCAGAAAATAGAGGTGGAGATACTATTTCCCAACTCATTTTGTGAGGATAGTATAACTATAATACCAAAGTTTGACAAAGATATTATAAGACAATAAAACCACAGATTTGTCTTAAGCATATAGAGATGTTTAAAAGGATTCTGTAATGCGATACTTATTTATATGAAGGTCACTCAGTTTTCAGAATCATGTATAATTATTTTATATGTATGTATATACAGACACATATATATGTATATACACCCATGTTTGTGTATATATATGTGTATAGGAGATAGAGAGAAGAGAAAAGGAGGAGAAAGGAGGGGAGATGAGAGGAGAAGGGAAGAAAAAGAAGTAGAAGGGTGTACGTTAAAATGTTCCCAGTGGAAAGTGAGATTTAGAGTAATTTTTTGTTTTGCTGTTTGCCTCTCTGATTTTATTTCTAATTTATTTCTGACATAAACATTATATATTGTGTGTATCACTTAAAATTTTTAATATAAGGTAGAAATAAATTTTTTAAAAACCAAACAAACAAGTATCCGTCCAAGGTGGAAGTACCACCAGTTCTAGTCCCTGCGTAGTACTGAGTTGCTGTGATAAGAAGCAGTTGCAGCCAGCACTCACCTGTCTCGGGAAGGAGAAATCCACTCCATTCAAGATGACTTTCTCTTGGGTGGCTCAGCAGCTGTTAGCTGGATGTGTCGTTATTTAAGAACTCTCTTCACACATCCCGTTCCCTAAAAGACTTGCAGATATTAAAGAACTGTTTAGATGTGCTGTCTCTTCTCTTGGTCACACTGGTCACACTTTTAATGCACCTATACTTCCCCAAAAATAGGGAGAAATAACTCTGTCCAGTTGGGACATCCTAACAGCTCTTATAAACCCCACAACCCAAATCCGAATGAAGCTCCTCTGTGTACCAGATATTGTCTTTGTCTCCCTCAGCACTCTCTCTTCCGACCCTTCTTCTGCTCCAACTTTGGGAAATTCTACCTTCCCCACTCCCTGTGACTGAGGTGGGCATTCCAATCACAGTTTCCCCTATCCACTACTTCTTGGTCATAGAATTGGGCAAGTGACAACTGAATGACCAAAATCCTCCCCTGAAATTTTTACAAAGAATGTTGAGAGCCAAGTTCTTGGATCATAAGTTGTAAGAACATATCTATAGAGCTGCTAGAAACTTTGGCATGGGGGAAAATCTGAGAGGAGAGTCATGAGATGGAGGGTGTGTCCCCCTGGGATCCCCTGGGCCCTGTCATCTGTCTTCCCAGTTACCTGAGCCTATTCATCTTTTCTGCTTGGGCTATTGTAAGTTGAATTTCTGTTGCTTCTATGAGTGTACAAGGTCTTATTAGCTAGGATTATTTTACTTCATAGCACATTAATCAGTCAGTATTATGTGTCCATTTGTTTCTTTGTTTAATGTCCTTTTTTTCCCACAAATCTGTAAGCCCCATCAGGGAAAGGTTCATGTTTGTTTTAGTCACCACTGATTACCCAGCACCTGACACAGTGCATTCCTGGAACATAGTAAGATATCACTAAACATATGGGAAGTGAAAGAACAAACACACACATGGGTCCAGTGACTAAGCTGTGTCAGAGTCTTCTCTAACTCCCTGTAAACTGAGACTTAATCTACTCACAGAGACTTAGAGAGAGAGGTGTTCTGCTCCTTACTTGACCCTGCCAGGCAAGATAACTTCTTAGCTTCAAGAAAAGGAATGCACCCCAAACTAAGTCGATGTATCTCACACCTTCCTACACTCTAACTCCCGTTCTTTCATGAAGCTCCTCTGAATGTCATGCTCAGTGGGTTCCCATGGCTTAACCTTCCAGAATGTTTTGAAATTATCAACAAGCTCGTGATGCTCCATTTGTATTATCCCTGGATTTCAGAACCAATATTAATAGAGCTGGTGAACCTAAACATGTTTATAGGTGCAGGGGTAGAGTTAAGCAGGAAAACAGAAGAGATAATTCAAGGGCAGTGTAACATATTTCCTGCCCTCCCCTAGCCTTCCCATGTTGAACAGAATAGTTCAGATCTCTTCATTCACACTTAGACTGCAAGGAGGAGCTTTGGAACTCACTGGCCCTATATCACCTAAGTGAGAATCACCTGGGCTTATTAAAATGCAGATTCCTAAACTCTAACCCATAACTACTGAATCTCTTGGATGTAAAGCCCAAGAAATTCTTTTTTCTTTTTTTTTTTTTAGTTGGAGTTTTACTCTGTTGTCCAGGCAGGAGTGCAGTGGCATGCTCACAGTCACCGCAGCCTCAACCTGCTGGGCTCAGGTGATCTTTCTGCCTCAGTCTTCCAAGTAATTGGAACTACAAGCATGCGCCACCACACCTGGTTAATTTTTTGATTTGTTGTAGAGATGAGGTCTCACCAAGTTGCCCAGGCTGGTCTTGAACCCATGGGCTCAGGCAATCCTCTTACCTAGACCTCCCAAAGTGCTGAGATTATCGATGTGAGCCACTGCGCCCGGCTAGAAATTCACTTTTTAAAAGTGTCCCAGGTGATACTGATGCATGTAAGAGTTCAGAATCAGGCTTAGTTTGTTCTTAACCTCCTAATCACCATTGGGTAAGGAAGGGATTTCCCACCCTAGGTTTATGGGGAAGGCTGAACACACAACGCCTGACACTGGACAGATGAGATCGACAGCAATTTATTAGTCACATAGGTTCACAGCACAGAGGAAGAGGACACCACACATCACATAGGGTCATACAGGAGTTGCACTTGGGCAAAGAGCAACCAGGAACTGTAAGAGGCAGACTCTGGAGTAACATGAAGGTGAGGTTCCCCCCAGTTCCTACAGTAGAATGTGATTGGCTTGTTTGAATTCCATAGGCTGGTAGGGCACTGAAACTCATTTCTCAGAGATAAGAGAAATTGTTCCTCATCCCTTGATAAGAAGGCTCACTGAGCTAGGAGACCTTGACTGTGGGAGCAGAGTTGGGCGGGAACTTGCAGTTCAGCCATTGAAGGCCCTTCCAATTCTACCAGCTGTCAAGTCAGTACTAATACTGAGTTTTCATTTTAGTTCTGACACCACACCCTTCTGTTACCTCCTCTAGCAAGCACAGCTTCCTTCAAGCCACCTGGATATCTGTCTGCTTCAAATTGGACACACAATAATGGCAGGTGTGGGTAAGGACTCAAGCTAGGGCAACAGGCTCTAAGGGAAAGCTATAGTGCACACGGATTGTCTTAAACTATTGGCTTTATCACAGAGAGAAGGTGGGAGAAGGAACCCCCCTTTCCAGGAGTGTCTGTCCCCTTGAAAACCTGCAAGCTGACCATCATTACTAACTCAACAAACAACAGATGCTGGAGAGTGTGGGGAAAAGGAAACATTCTACACTGTTGGTGGGAGTGTAAGCTAGCACAACCTCTGTGGAAAATAGTTTGGTGATTCCTAGAAGATCTAAAGATCGACCTTTCATATGACCCTGCAATCCCCCTTCTGGGAATATGCCAGGAGAAATTCAAATCACTCTGTGAAAAAGATACCTGCACACACATGTTTATTACAGCATTTTTCACAATAGGAAAAAACATGGAACCCACCTTGCTGCCCATCGAAAGAGGACTGGATTAAAAAATGTGGTACATATACATGATGGAATAATACACAGCCATAAAGAAGGACAAAATTATAATCTTTGCAGCAACTTGGATGGACTTAGAGTCTATAATACTGAGTGATCTATCACAGAAACAAAAAACTGAGTACTACGTTTTCACTCATAAGTGGACCTTGAACAATTATCAGAATACTATAAGAAATGGATTGGCAGTAGTGGGAAACTGCCAGGGGAGGGGGAGCACACCTTATCAACAAAGGTACCTGCATAAGGAACATTTGTATATCTAACCCTGAATTGTGCCTCACATCTTTAAAATTAAAAATTAAAAAAAAAAGAAAGCCTGCAAGTGACATCAAGCATGAGGCCAGCTGAAATCACCCACATCTTATCTGGGAAGTCCAACCTCATGTTGAACATATCAGCTGCTCAGGGCTAGCAATCAGCCAGGGATGAAAGCCAGAGAGAACTTTCAAATTGCCTCCAGCCCTGAAATACAGAGAGAAGGAACTCCAGACCCCATACTCAAAAAGGCCAGCCCACGAATAGACAGTATTCACAGAACACCAGCTGAGAGACCGCCTGTGCATTTAATAAATAAATAGAAATAGAAGTTCAGCAAGTATGGTTTTTCTCTCCAGTTCCCTGTATAATTCCTTTCCCCAGTAGGTCCATGGTATTACTCCCCACCACCCTGACCAAATATGTATATCTAACTTTGAGGGCAAAACCACTTCTCATGCTATTGGCCTTTTCATATTCCCAGTACTCTGAATAAAGTCCCTTTGGCACGGGGAATTTTCATGCATTTGTTTATTTGACAAATTTTCATTGACCATCTACTATAAGTGAGACACTGTACTGGGGGCCTTTTTGGACGTTCAGGCTGGATGAGAGGAGAAGACCCATACAGTGAAATGCCACACCACAGTTTTTAAAAATGAGACAGCTCTATCCATGTTGATATGAAAAGTCTGCCACATGGGTTGCTAATTTTCTTTTAAATAATGAGCAAAATAGCATGTATCATATTGCATAATTTGTGTTACTGAGAAAGGGAAGGAGAAAGATAGAGACTGAAGGAAGACTAGAAAGAGAGACAGACACATGGCTCACTTTTGCATCAACTGTCTCTGAAATAATACAGCAGGAAATCATAACAATGGTTCCCCTGGCATGGGTGGGAAGGTAGCAGGGAACCAGTCCTATCCAGACTAGCGGGCACTTTGCATTACAGACTCTTTTGAAATGATCTAATTTTTTTTTTTGAGTTGGAATCTCACTCTGTCGCCCAGACTGGAGTGCAGTGGCCGCTCCCGGCCACCGCAGCCTTGACCTGCTGGGCTCCGGCGATCCTTCCGCCCTCAGCCTTCCAAGTAGCCAGAATTACAGGCATGCGCTACCATGCCCGGCTGATTTTTTGATTTATTGTAGAGATGAGGTCTCGCTGCCCAGGCGGGTCTCTAACTCGCTGGGCTCAGGCAATCCATTCACCTCAGCCTCCCAAAGGCATGGGATCACAGGCTGAGCCACCGAACCTGGCTTGATCTAATTATTTTAAAACATCTTTATATGCTGCCTATTTCTCTCTTCAAAATTAAACATTTTGAGAAAAAAGAAATAAAAATGAGAAAATGTAAAGTCAGATAGAAAAGACAGACCAGTAATTGCATAATTAGTAAATTGCGTAGTAAAATGATAAATAAAACATTCATTTAGCTCTTTGAATTCCAAAGAAAGGGCACCTAACTCTTGGACAAACTCTTGGACAAAATGATGTCTTGATTAATCGCCCCTCTTTTGCTCGAGTTGGGGTCTCATTCTATTGCCCAGGCTGTAGTACAGTGATACGATCATAGCTTGCCGCAGCCCTAACTTCCTGGGCTCAGGCAATCCTTTCGCCTCAGCCTCCCAAGTAGATAGAACTACAGGCATGTGCCACCACACCCAGATAATTTTTTTATTTGTAGGTCTCACTATGTTGCAAAGGCTAGTTTCAAACTCCTGGCCTCAAGCAATTCTCCTACAAAGCCTTCCAAAGTGCTGGGATTACAGGATAAACCACCAAGCCTGACTGACTAACCATTAAAAGATGAGTAGAATTGAGGGCTGCTGCCTGTCCTTCACATCATTTAGTTGTCAAAAAAAAAAAAAAAAATCCAGAGACTCCCTGGAGAGATTTCATAGGTCTACTGTGGCCTCTGGGGAAAGTTAAGTTAAAGGATGATGCAGATGCTCACAGCAGAAGTGGCATCTCCCCCCCATTCCCCAGGGATGCTTAGTTATCAGGGGAAAAGAACAGGCCAGAGTAACTGAACAAGTCCAAGCAGGGCACAGTTACATGAGCATTTGCAGAAATCATTTCTTAATTAGCATCTTGGCCTTCCCGTCCATTCCAGAGCTCGGTAACGTGCTAAGCTGGTTAGGGCCTCCTGGCTGTGATTCCTCAGGGCTGTCTTTTATGCGTGTCATTTCTGTTGAGTGAGATGAAAATCCAGCTTCACAGAGCACCACCCCACTTCCTCCCCACCCCCATTCTTGAGCAACCTCTCAGAACGTGTGTTCTTTAAAAAGAGACAAGGTCCTCACTGACATCTCTCTTTAGAGAGCTCCATCAAAATCCTGCACTTGCCCAGTGTCATTTCCTTGGCCACCGGTAACCAAGGAAACGTGATACTATGGTAACACCGGAAGGAGAGGAGTGGAGGCATCCGGAGCCCTTCCTTGCATTCTCTCTCCTCCCTCCTGGAGTCAGAGCAGCTACAGGACAGAGCCCTGATGAGTCGGAGTTCTTCTCTCAGCAGCCCAGGGGAGAGGACTAGGACACCCGCATGGGTGGCTTAATGGACTTCCCATTTCCCAATCTGAGGACAGGTGCCCCAGGATTCCCCAAAGCTATGCCCTTTACCAGGCCCAAGGGCCAGCCCACTCTAGAACACAAAATACAATGCCCAAAATACCCAGATGTAAATGTTTATGCATAAATGTTTATTCAAATGAGTGAACAAGATGCAGACTGGGATCATGAATAAGCAAAGCCCCAAACATAACTGAAATTATAATGTATGACAAAATTACCAAGTGTTTGCACCGTCTTTAGCAGTATTGATTTTATCTCTTGAATTTGCCCAGCCTTTTGCCTCCACCATCACCCTCCTCTGGCCCTCTTTATTTCTGCTTCTCTAACACCCTCCTGCATTTTTCTATTTACCTACCTCTTCCTCTGAGGCCTGCCTTCCTACCTGTCTCTGACTCTCTGCTCTGTCTCTGTCTATCTCTCTCTTTGTCTCTCTCTATGTCTCTGTCTCTCTGCTCCCCTCCAAACACTTTCTGCCTCCTCCCGACTGGCAGTTCTCCTGTCATTCTCAGGATGGAGCGGCTCCATGTTCTGGTGCCAGGGTTCAGATCCTGACAAGGCCAGATATAGTTCCCTCAATGTAGACCCTCCTCACTCACTGTGGACAGGCGTGGTATTGGGCACAAAGGACTTTCAGCTGAGACAAATGGGGTCCCTCCTTGAAGGAGGTCAGAATGTTATGAATTGTGATAAGTGTGAAGACATTATAAATAACCCAAGAGCCTGAGTTTGAGGGTTCAGCCATCTTTTGTCACCCATCTTTTGTTTGTTGAATCTTCTTTTACAATCTTATGAGTTTTCAGTTGAGTTTTGAAATCTCTTCTCCAGTTTTATCTTAAACTTGTCTCAACAGGAGTCACTGCTCCCAATTTTTCTAGTGCCAACTTCCTCCCTTGGAACAGTGGGGTTCCACATGGGCCTCCCTCAATAAAAAAGTATGCGTTTATGTATGTCACATACATGTACTACAATGCTAATATTTAGTACATGATAAAGTATACACAAGGATGGAGATTTAAAAAGCAGTGAAACATGCTATAACATCTTCCATAACACGAATGGACTGTCTTGCGCAGCCCATGTTAGTCTACTCAGTTCCTTTAACTGATCAAATACCTTGCTTGGTTCCTCAGGTCTACGGATTCAACCTCCCTGAGAATTCAGAAGATTGGCAGGAGGACCAGAGTGCAACTGAAGTTTCTTTATCAGGGGATGTATTCATTTCCTGCTGTAGCACAGGACCATAGTCTGGGTGGCTTAAACAACAGAAACTTGTTGTCTCTCTGTTCGGGAGTCCAGAAGTCTGAGATCAAGATGCCAACAGAGTTTGTTTCTTCCAAAGTTATGAGGGAGAATCTGTTCATGCCTCTTTCCCAGCTTGCAGTGGTTTTCTGGCTGTCTTAGACATTCCCTGGCCTATGGCTGTATCACCCTGGCTCTGCCTCCAGCTTCACATGGCATTCTTGCTGTGTGTGTTTGTCAGCTTCTGTTTCCAAATGCCCTCTTTTTACTAGGATACAATCATATTAGATTTGGGCTTCCCCTAATGATCTCATCCCAACTTGATCATTCCATTTCCAAAGACGGGCATGTTCACAGGCACTGGGGGTTAGGACATCCTGTGGGAAACACAATTAAAATAATAGCAGGGTTAATGAAATAGCGTGTGGGGTCTTTAGACTGAGGTGTGGGCAGAGAGAAGCAGCCCAGAGAAGCAGGAAAGGGCTCCTTTGCCAGGGCTGCCTGCTACCAGTGGATGAAGAGATGATATGGAGACCATCAGACCACAGGTCTTCTCCCAGGGGTGGGACTTAGTTAGCCACTAGTTCTGGAAAAGCCTCTACTCACCAAAACGGTTTCTCAGTTTTTTACTCTGAGGTTCCCAAAACACTTTGTAGTTATTATTTTTAAAAGAAACTGCTGCTCCAGAAACTATGAAACATCTGCACTTGAAACAGTGACATGGCCAGGTTGCTCTTGGAAGAACACGGACACATCCTCCCAGCTCCTGATTGTAAGGAAGCCACATCATGGTGTTTGTTTCCTAAATAAGATTTGAAAGTTTGTCATTTGTACTATTTAATTATGACCCAAGAGATTTGCCAACATTGCACATACTGTCTGCAGTGCCCATTTGATTTTAATATTAAAGAGACAAGGTCACTATATAGTTACCAAGTAACAAGTGTTAAACCTCAATAAATAACATTTTAATAACAAGGCTTTGAAATGCATAGATCACATCTCCCTGTTCATTCTCCAAGAAAAACATTTTAATTATCTATTGACACATATTGCACATGGAACAACCGTCTTTTTAAAAGATAAATGGATTTATAGGCGAATCGGGTTAATTAAAAGCCAGTGGAGTATTACAAGTATGTTTACTGGGGAACATTCACTGTGGGAGAGGAGCAGTTCTTATACAGTTGTCAGAATTCTGTAAATGTATTGTTTAATAACCACTTGGCACTTAATTATAGCGAAATGGTGAGAGCTTAAATCTGAACTGAGAGTACATTCCAGTTATCTCTTCTAAATGGCTTCTCCTCAATGACACAGATTTCCAAGTCAGACCCAGGCAGGATCTCTTGATGTGTGCAGTGACTGAGCAGAGGTCTGCAGGACCGTGGGTCTGTCCTGAGCACGTGACTGCTCTGGTCCTGGATACCAAGAGGGAAAGTTTAGGGTCAATTCCAAGGGTGAGGTCAATTCTGAGGAAGGTCTGTCTACAGATGAAGTCAAATTCCTACAATGAACTCCTTACCAGAGCATTTAGGGGCCCTGACCATCGAATCTCTCCCTACTTTTCCAGACTTCTCTCTCTCCCCCACCCCGTTCACCTATAACTCTAAAACCTAGTGTGTTTCAGCAACTCTACTCCCCACCACAGGGAGTACAGTATTCCAATATTTCAATATTCAAGCTCTGTTCTATGAGTTTGATTCCATAGGAAGGATTAACCGTAAGATCCCAGCCAATCTACAGTGATCACACAGCCCGAGCAAGAGATAACCCTTTGTTGTTTGAAGTCCCTGAGATTTGGGAGATGTTTGTTATACCAGCATAATGCAGCCTGTGCTGACTCATGCACTTCCCATAGTCAACCCCATAGCCTGACATGGAGAAGATGGTTGTGAATGCTCAGCAATGAATGAATGTAGTCAGTAAAGTATCTGTTCTTTTTTCCTCACTAGAATATTAACTTGTCCTGGGAAATCATGCTCTAGGCTTCTGAAGGACCGTAAGAATTTTCCCTGGGAGGTGTGAAGAAGACTCACCACTGAGTGAAAAACTTGAGTCTGGTTTCTACTCAGAATCTGCTGCATTGCATTGACTCACAATTATTCCTGTAGGCAATGTGGCTTTTGTGGAAGACTTGGGAGGAGTCACAGGAGCAATGAACAAACATCCATATGTATGTATGCACTCACGTGTGTGTGTTGGCCTTCCCACCATCCATTCTCCTGCTTCTGGTAATGACACCCCAATTTTCTTTTGGGGTACTGCCTTCATCCTCCCTCTCAGGTCTTGTGGTTTCAGTAGCATTGACCACACCCCCAGTTCCAAAAGTATATTTAATTGTCAAGGTCACAGATCAAGGCAATGATACAGCCAAAGCTAGAACCAAAAGTCCCAACTGGGGATGGAATTCATTCATTTTGGGACTATTTGGTGAGCTCCTGCCCGTACCCAGTGCTAGATTCTGAGAGTATCATGAAAAAACTTGATGGAAGGCATTCTATCAGAGAGATGCCCTCTCCACCATAGCACCTGCTCCTCCCTCTCCACCCAGAAAACATCTCCCCCCTCCTCACCACCCTCTTCCTAAAACCCTCCCCTGACGGCCTCAGACCTTGCTGACTTTCCTTTCTTCTCTGACTTTTTTCTGCCACAGTCCTCAGCATGTGAACAGACACAGGTCGGACATGTCACCCAAAGGAATGGCCAGCCAGGGCTGAGGGATCCATGGCCTAAAAGAGGAGGAACCAGCACATGCAATGGGCTGATGCTCTCTCATGGTGCTCACATTGCTCACCGAGGCTGGAGCTGTTTGGCTTGTGGAGTCCCAGGGCACTCGGCTCAGCTGGTTCCCCCTCACCTAGGATGGAGTTATCCAGCCTCCCTGCTTCTGATCGGGTCCTAACCTCTGGCTCCCCACCTCCGGAGAAGGAAAACAGAAAGTCCTGGGAAGTGACAGGGCCCTAACCCACTCAGTTGGAAACAGAGTCATCAGAGCCACAGAGAGAGGGACTGGGCCAAGAAGCTGATTGCATTGCCCCTGGCAACCACACGTCCCAGCAGGCCAGTCAATACTGCGGCGCTCACTGGGATGTGGCTTCCTGAAGCTCACAAAAGAAATCTATATTGTTCTCAGGAGCAACCAACCTTTTTCAAGGCAGCACATGTCCCCTCCCATCTGTGGACAGCATAAAGGGACAAAGAAACCAGGCCCAGAAGGTGGCTGAGGCTCAGTCCACAGACTAATAGCCTAAGAGGGAATGTGGCATTTAACCTGCATGCTTGTCCTCTTCCTTACCCACATTGCCAACACCTCATGGCCCCAAATTGAGATGTGGTACTGGTTTTAGTCTCCTTTTCCATTCAGCTTAATACTAATGGCTAATGTTTATTGACCCCTTACTATCTTCCAGACTATCTAGAAAATATTTTACATATATTAGGTCATCTAATCCTCAGAAAACTCAACTCCATGAGATAGATATTATGCAACCCCATTTTTTTTACTAAGAAATCTGAAGCACAGAACAGTTAATTAACTTACCCAATGTCGCAGTAGAAGCAGACAGTCTAGCCCATGCTATGACACCCTTCCAAGGTCAAGAGACTTGGAACCAGACCAATTAAGATCAAAATTTCAGTTCTAGCCTTGCTAGTTAGACAAGCTACCCAGCTTCTCTGATCCTCATTTCCTCATCTGTAATGTGGACACAATAATGCCAAAGTTTTAATTAAATGCCACCCCCACCCATTTCATCCTTACTGCCCATCCTACTCAGAGCTACAGCAACACCAAATTGCTTCCACTGCTCACGGGCACATCTCTCTCTTTTTCTGACTGTCCCAGGCCCTTTATCTGGGCAACTCCTGTCAGATCTCAGCTGGATGCCGCCTCCTCTGAGAAGCCTTCCCAACTTCCAAGCTCCTCACTGTCTGTCTTTCTAGGGTTCTCCCAAAGCCCTGCACATTCCTACACAGTGCTCATCATACTTGACTGGAACTATTTAGGAACCTGGCCATCTTCTCCCCTGGGCTGTGAGCTTTGCAAGGACCATGATAGGGAGCTCACCCCATCATGAATCTAGTCTAGCAAGTGCCTGGAATAAAGATCAGTAAATATTTGTTGTACAAATAACTAAACTTGTTTTTCTTTCTTTTTTTTTTTGAGTTGGAGTCTCACTCTGTCACCCAGACTGGAGTGCAGTGGCCACTCCCGGCCACCGCAGCCTCGACCTGCTGGGCTCCGGCTATCCTTCCGCCTCAGCCTTCCGAGTAGCTGGAACTACAGGTGTGCGCTACCATGCCCGGCTAATTTTTTTATTTATTGTAAAGATGAGGTCTCGCCTGCCCAGGCGGGTCTCGAACCCACGGGCTCAGGCAATCCACTCACCTCAGCCTCCCAAAGGTGCGGGATTACAGGCTGAGCCACCAAACCTGGCTTGTTTTTATTTCTATTTCTACTTTTGTTTAGTCCCTCTCCATAGACAGCAAGTGTCTGGAAGGCCACTGCCATGTCTTACTGCTTGTCGCTGAATTCCCCACCATGTCTGGCATGTAAAAGCAAAGCTGGCAATCGGGTGAGGTAAGCGAAGTGCCTGGGGTGCCAAATGTGAGAAGGCACTGACGCGGTTTCATGCAAGTAAGGCCTGGCCAGAAGGTCCCCCATTTGTAATGTCTAATTTAAATGAATGGGTGACCCAACAGTCAAGTTGCCAGTTTTCATCTCTGCCCTGAAGGAGTGCTGAACTCATGGTGATTCATATTCTTCAGCAAAGACTGACAGAGCCAGGCCTACCAGTTTTCTCTGGGCCACTCCCAGTGTTGGACGCAATGCTCGGACCCATGAATGTAGTGGTTGCCTCTGGGCTCAGAGCTACCATGCTGAATTAGGGCAGTAAGAGGCAAAGGTACTAGGATATTAGAGGCTGAGCTAGCCCTGTTCCATGAAGACCAAAGAAATGTAACAAGGAAATAGACAATCCATGAGGGTTGGACTGAAATTAGGCAGGAATGGAGACAAGAATATTCCAGGCAGAGAACTGGATGAACAAAACCCGAAAATGCCAAGTTTGTTGGGGACCCCAAAGAAACTCATCTGGTTGGAATGAGTTTGGCCTATAGAATTGGTCTATATGCAATGAGCACCACCAAAAAGGTCAGAGCAAATTAGCTCTGAGCACAAAGTTTGCAAAGCTAGTCCCACCCAATGTTTCATGGAATCCCTATAACAAGGAATTATCATTATTCCCGTTTTATCTATGTTGAAACTGAGGTTCAGAAATCAAGTGCTCAAGGTGCACAGCTAGTAAGGTTGGGTGTGAAGCCTTGCTTGACTACTTTGGCATCTGCCACTCCCATAGCTTGGGGGTGGCATCCATTGCCCAAGTCGGTGGAGAGTTTAACACTCCATTTTCCCGTAACCTGGATTTCATGAATTTTCTTTGGAAAGTGGCTGTGAAGCATTGGGATTTCAACCCTTCTCTCAAGCAGCTGGGCAGAAGTCTGGGGAGACAAGGAGGAAAGTGACTTGCTTCATTATTCGGGCTTCTTGGGCAGCCTGGCAAAAACGGAAATGGAATAACTAAGGCCTCAAAGCCAGTGCTTTGGGTTAAATGAAAACAGCGATTCAAAGACTTTCAGGCAAACAATGTAGACAGCATGTCAGGGCTCTCTGATGTGTCATCCAGAATGCGCTTCATTCAGTGAGGGAGGACGGTGCCTGCTGCCTTTGTCTGTGTGGATGGGAAGAACAAAACAGGATGGATTAGCTAATCCCCTGCTGGCAGCGAGATGGAAACCTGAAATTCAGCTCCCAGGACTCCTTGGCTCTGGGGGTCAAAAAGTTAGCTGTGCCCAGAGCCAGCCCTGCATGGCTTGCTCGGCAACTGCTAGCCGAATGACCCACATGGGCCAGGAGAGGTCACAGCAGGGGCGTTTCCATTTTAACCCCATTGTTTAGCCAAATGAAGCCAAGATGTTCTTGCTTCCCACTGGAGAAGTCTGCCCGGCTTCAATAATTTTTGAGTGCTGACAGATAATTCAGAGATATTGGATCTTTCACCACCTGGGGACTGCCCTTCGCTACCACAGCAATCAGTTACTGCCCGCCAACCAGGGGCCATGCAGAGGCCCTGGGCCCCCTCACGCCTTTACGATCAGGCTCCAACGTCTTGGAAAATATTGCTTGAATTTATTTATATAATCACATTAGGAAGGCAGTGAGTTATTGTGAAGTCAGCATTCTTCCATCTTCCTTCCCACTAATCCTTTGTTTGAGATTCTGCTTGAAGGACTCCGATTACTAATGCAATTACACACTACCTGGTAAAGGGTAATCCAAAAAAAATTAAACCACTTCACATATTGTATTTTTCACTCAGAGCCACCCTCCTCTTAAAACCGAGCTGACATAAATCAATTAGCTACTGATTTTATGACTACCTGCTCTCAAGAACACACAGACTTTCGACATCTCGCCCTCCCAAGTATTTAAGTCATCTCAAAGGTAAATGCTGCCTGTTATTTTGGAGCACCAGACCTTCAGAGACCTCTGAGTAAAGCAAATACTTTGGTCGGGACTGGTTCTAATAACAACAGAGCGCAAGACTGCCACCAGCCTGGACAGTACGTGTGTGTTTTATCCTAGTATTGCTACAACCCAAGGCTTCAGACTGTCTCCTTGACACTCGTGAGTCCTTTTCTCTTCCATTCACCACAGATTATGAAAATAAGTAGACTGGGGTTGTAGACTCTAAGAATATTCTGTTTTAGTAGCTAGGAGACATGACATTGAACTTGTGGAGAAGAACCTGTCATCCTAGGATGCCGCTTGGTTCTGCAATGAACAATATTATTAAAATCACCTAAACACTATGCTTTGAGTTTAAAATTTTAGATCAGCCTATAGACAAACGCCAGCTTAACTATGTTTACAGAACAAAATATAACTGTCATTCAATTTAAAATAAAAGTAAAGATACAGGGCCCTTGGAGGAATGGAGGGAATCAAGAGGAAGCAGGGAGGCAGATGATGGATGAAAGGAGAATAGAAGTTCAGAATGTGCTGAAGCTGCACAGATGACCAGTGAGTGAAGGAACTGAAAAGAATGACTTCATTATATCTGGAGAGGAGAAGATGTGAGGAAGTGAAAGCTTGTCATGGGAGGAGTCAATAGACAGTATCTAGAGCTGATCAATCAAAAAACAACTGTGTCACTATGTTATTTAGACATATGGAAGCAGCCGCCAGAGGAACTAAAGACAGAAACCATTAAACTGGCTGCTTCCGTGTCCTCTATGGTATGAAAGGTCAAGATAGTGACTAACTTTGGGGGTGAATAGCAGCTTCTGGAGAGCTGGCAAAGCTCATTTTCCTGATCTGGGTGCTGGTTGCCAGAGAGTTCACCCTATGAAAGTCATCAGGCATGGACCTATGATACATGTGCATCTTCCTGTTTGTAGGTTGTATTTCAAGTAAACATTTCCTTAAATAAAAGTGGCTGCCCTGGGGAGCAGGACTCAGAGAAGGAGGGGAGGGAGAGATGGGGCATTATTGTTTTCACGATCAGTCCCACTGATGGTTCAATTATTTTTAGCCACATGCATGTATTGCTTGAATGAAGATTAATTATTTTCATGCTGTTTCAGTGTGGACCCTCGAGTGACTTATCACATAAAGAAAGTTCTATGACCCCTCAAGGCAAAACTCTGTGAGATGTGTTTAAGCTCCAGGGAGATAGAGATAGCCAATTTGAGAAGGTGACTTTCTCAACATCAGAACCTCCAACAACATGGGCTATGAGTTTACAGTCAAGGAGGTGCTAGGGTCACAGATGTAAAGAGAGAGCTTTGTCCAGGTGCCTGGAAATGCCACTTGGTCATTGCTGAGACTCAGCCACCCATTCCAAGTGCCGCAAGCACTTTGGTCCAAGACACATGGAAGTAACTGCCTGAGGAATTAAAGACAAACCATCTTACCTCAACTCAAATTAACAATTAATTGAGATTTTGTTAAGTAAAAATTATGATTTGCCCCTAATCCTGCTGCAGTTTCTAAAAACAAGTGGGTTTCCCCTCAGCACATTTATCTCTATTGTTCCAAGTGTGCAAGCCTCATGCATGCCTGTTCTGATCTTGGTGGGAAAGCAGCTAAGGAGCAATGCCTTAACCTGAGTTAAGGTGTGATTTGACAGCGTCTGGGCCAGGGGCAGGAGTAAAACGAAACATTGACAGCTTCCTTGGTTATTGCAGAAATTGAACACTTGGCGTGGTTTCTAGCTTGTTTGACAAGTTGATTTTCTGTGAATCGACTCTTGCCAATTTCCAGACAAAGCTCAAACCAGACGCTGGATCTAGGAACTCACTCATTCCAAGGATTCTCTATGGCAAACTGAAGCCAGGGTGCAAGGCCAGGCCCCGTGGAGGCCCATCCCCTAGCTAGGTCCAGTTGGCTGCCCAGGAGCTTAGACAGCTGCTCTGTGCTTGGACGTCGCCTCCCTGTGGCCCAGGCACTCCTGTCAGCCTGGTGGTTGTCTTGGAGACTGAGAGTTCCGGGAGAAAAGAGGCACTTCCAGACCCCCTCCAGGCTTCCCTAAGGACAAAGGGAGATTTTCTCAAAAGGCGAGTCTTTTACCCAAACAATAGCACAAAAAGCAGCATTTGCCAGATGGATTCATCTTGGGAAAGTTGTGTAAGGACAACTGGGTCCACAGCCCTTCACTCCCACAGACCCCTACTCTGCCTCACCCCCAGGGATAGTGAGCACTACGCTGGGGGCAGACCTCCACATACTCTCTTTGCCCCATGGTAGCTGAGTTCTGGAATCCAATCACCTGGATGCAGATCCTGACCCCTTCTGCACTAGATTGCCACCTGTGTTAACTACTTCATGCCTCTAAGCCTCAGTTTCCTGATCTGTGACAGGGATTTTTTAAATACCTAGAGAGAGCAGGAAAGCTTCACTGAGATCAGTCATGTAGAGAACTGGGAACAGTACCTGGCCCAGAGAAGTGGTGAACACTGTGCTGTACTATTTACTTGGGGAGTGGGAGAGCTTGCCTGGTGTCAATGGGAGCTGCTGGTTAAGGAAGAGCTAAAGTCCTCAGGCCCACCCATCACCAGAGCCCCGAGGGTGGTGGTGAGGAGCCAGAGGGACCAGGGGGCTGGCTGTTTGCTTCACCAGTCCTAATGACTTATTATAACAGCCCTTGGCAAGGGAGCAGAAAGGAAGGAGATTAAAAATCATAGCATCGATTTTTCCAGCACGTGAAACCAGCAATGTTATTTCCAGATCCATCCCTTTTGAAACTAAATTAAATAAAGTTTAGCTCAGTTTGTCAATTTGCTGAAAAACCATCTCCATCTGACTTTCTCCTTGGCAGTGACGGGGGCTCACGGAGGGTGTTTTTTCTAGGAGAGCATTATTGCATTAAGAGAAGCGAGGCTTGTGATGACATTCCAGAATTTTAAGAGCTTTTCAACCCAATGAGGTGTCAATTTGCAAGTACATTTTCCATAACCATTAGGTAGGCATTTTAACAAATGGGGGCTGTGGCGAGAGTCTGCCAGGAATGAGTTGTAGCTGCAGGACTGCACTCCTACCCAAAAATACAGACCGGACGGTGGAAGAATTATCTCACTGCCACATAGATACACTTTTGGAAAACCAGAGGCATGTTCCTCTTTTACTTCAATTATGAGATTTTTCTTTGTTTCAAAAACAATAACTGTGCCAGTTATTTCGATAAGAAACATAATCTTGAGACTGCCTGGAGGAGAGGTATTTTCCAAGTCCAAACCCGCACAGGTGAGGGGCTAATAAAAACCTCGAGAGGGGGCAGGCAGGGGCAGACAGGAGTAATAAGTGGCCTGTCAGTCATCCTAACCAGCCAGAACCAATCACACAGATTTGGGGGAAGACTCTACATGGTTAACTGACTGGGAGTGAGGAGAGGTTCGTAAAAGTTGGTTCTGTATCCCTTGGCTTGTTGTGAGGAAGGTTTAGTCATTACATCCACACTGCCCAGACATTAATTTTCCCCTTAGATCCCCAACCACTGAAAAGTCAGGAAGGTGATGGCCAAGAATGTTAAAGATGGTTGAGGGATTAGTCTTTTTTCATGAGCCATGATTCAGGGACTTGGTCCATTCCAGGTGATCTACATTGTCCAGGAAATCGGTTCTAGGTTTGGTGAGATGTCCAGAGTGGCTTCAACAGGGCCAGTATCTCAACTTGGTGCTTCAAAACTGGGTTCCTACTTAGTCTTCAGAGCCTGAATTGTGTCCCCGCCTGTGTGAAGTCATCCTCAACTTTTTGGCCATAGAATTAGCCAGTATGCCCTCCCCAATCCCAGAAGATTTCAATATGCCTCAGTGAATATCCTCCAGCGCCCAGCATGGCAATCATCTGTCTACGTGTTCATCCCCGGCCTCTCCCACAGTGCCCAGAACAAAGAAGAGGCATTCAGTAAACATTGGCTGATAGCATCATAAGGCATCCCAGGAAAACCCTTCCAAGAGATCATGACAATAATTTGTCAAAAATTCTGACTTGAGTTCATTACAGAGTGGTTTGCTGTTGGAGAAATTTTTGAAAAATGCAAGTATGGCATATCCATTCAGTAGGCTATTACACAGCAACTAACCAATATTTAGAAGATGTATATTTATTGCTTTGAAAAGATGTTTGTGACGTGATTAAGTAGGGAAAAAAAGCAGGTTGCAAAACAATTTTTATAATATTCCTCTGTTTATTGGAGGAAAGAAGTTTGCATGTCTCTCTCTCTTTCTCTCTGACTCACTCTCTCTCTCTCTCTCTCTCTCTCTCTCTCTCTCTCACACACACACACACACACACACACACAGGCACTCTCACACACACTCACACACACACAGTCTTGGGTTATATCAATAGAAGTGATGTACCAGACCACAGGAACTACAACTGAAGTATCAGATTTCTGAAGAACATTGACAAAATGATTTTCATCTGGAAGAACCTGACCATAATGAAGAAGGATCTAAAACCATGTCATTTGAATAAGGATGAAAAGAACTGGGAGTTCTCCTAACAGGGATAACAACACTCAGACTCGGCTATAGAGTATAGAGCCAGTGATAACACAGCATGAGCTAAATGCTCTAACAACATAGAGGGAAAGGATCACGGAAGCTTCATAAACAAGGTGTCATTTGAACTTGGCTCTGAACTTTAAGGTTGAAGGTAGTGTTTGCTCACCTTCAAATTTTAGCCTCTCAGCTTCACTATTTTGACATTTCTATGTAACACCTGTGAGATTATTTACTTAATATTTTTCTTTTAATTTATCTTGGGTTTTTTAAAAGTGTGTTTCAAAAGCTACCTTTATTCCACTATTTATATAGAAAAACCAGTATTGCCTGACACAAACAAAATAATGCAATCATAAACATTGTTTTTAAACGTTCCAAAGTTGTTAAAGTCCAGGTCAGTTTTGGTGGCAGGAAGCCCTCTGCAACTAAGAGCTCCTTCCTTTTTGTTATGTAGAAGAGAACAGTAAGTATTATAGAAGTGTTAGAGAAATTCCAAGCTGGCCAAAACTCTCTGTCCTGGTCAGAGAAGCATGTGAGGGCATCGGCTTGTTTTCTTACCAGGGGAACAAGTGTGGTATAGTGCAATACCATGGTATGCAGAAGAGAGCAGGTGTCCAGGATAGGGCAGAGAGTGTGACAAAGGCAGGGAGCCTCAGTCTCGCCAAGAGTGGAGTGAGGGGCAGCAGGGGACATAGAAAGGCGGGTGGCACTGTCGTCACAGGCATATCCAGGAACAACACACACCACATGTAGACAGGGTGGGGGGAGAGTGGTTCCTCATTGCAATCTTGCTGTACCATGTTGATTGTTATGCTGTCAATATATTACCCATTCAAAACAAAAGGTATATTATCATGTGCACACACAATCTCCTGGACAACAATATTTGAAACAACCAAGTGGTTCAGGGCAAAGGCTTTGGAGATGAACTGCCTGGAGTCAGATCACAGGCTCCCTACTTCCCAGTGGTGTGGTCTTGAATAAGTGTCTCAGCTTTCCTAAACCTCAGTGTCCTCATCTGTGTAACGGGGATATGAACAGTGCCTGCCTTGGTGGGCTATGGTATGTATTAATTAGGTGATCACTGTACAGCCCGTTACCTTTCACGGCATTCAATAGATCATCATGTTACTACTTCCTCACCTGTCTCTATCATTCTTTGCTTATATTAAGTGCATGTCTGTGTGTATCTTTTTCTATCTGTCTCTGTCACCCTCATTTCCTTCCGTTCTAAAATAAAACGGAAGCATATTTTGTGTCATTTATTATGTATAGTTAAAAAAACTGTTTTTTTCCCTGCTCTTAATTTTAATAAGCTAACAAGGAGAACGTTCTCATTTCTAGAAACAAAGAAGCTGCATATATTAAATTGTCCTTTATCTCTCAGGGTTTCCAATTGATTTCAGTAGTGTGGGCCAGTGACATTGATGGTATAGTTGTTCCCTAGCCCTGGTTCAGACTGTGAGCCCATTCTTGTGTCAATACTCAAATTACACAGGTGTATGTGTACACACACACACACACACACACACACACACACACACACACACACACACACCACCACCACCACCACCACCGTCACCACAAAGACTACACTGGCAAGAATGCTCCTTTCCCAAGCATGCTACAAGCAGCAACGGCAGGTAAAGAGCCCTGGAAAAATTGAAATGTTTCTGTTGAATTTTGTTTCTTTAAATATTGCTGCTGCAACTCTTTATGGAAGTCAGTAAATCTCAGTTTAACTGCTGTTATTGATTGGGGAGGGCACAAACAAAGGTGCAAACAAGTTTTGGCCATTCCTGAAGTGGCTATTACAGAGGGCATTAAAGACATGATGTATTTGTTTTCTAGTTTGCAGACACGTGCCAGCACCATCACTCTCCGCCCCTCCATCATCCAGGGCTGCTTTCTAAAGATAGACAGAAGGGCTTCTGCAGGCCTCTGGTTCTTCACTCATTAACAGTGATCAGTAAACCCTGTGGTGTTCATTAAAATGTTTCTCTGTTGCACAGCAACAACATTTTTTCCTTTGAAAGCCAACTTCAGCTGCTGTGAGGTCAAAGAAATATATAACAATTATGAAGAAGGTAATCTCCACCGTCCTTTTGTTTTGAGTACATTCTGGGGGTGGGCAAGCAGTTGTGATTTATTTCCACTCAGACCCATAAGCCTCATTTGAATAATGTTTACTGGGGTTGTGCTCAGCTCCACGGGGGCCATGCAAATGGGAGGCAGCGTAAACAGCTAAAAAGGGACAACCTTCCATGCAGAGGAGTTGGTGACTTCTGACCTTACCTGGGTTTGGTTTTATGACTTTCATATCCTTGAAGTTATTTAAGAGAAGATGAAATATGACAGGTGCTGGGGTTGGCAAAAGCCGCCAGTTGATTGCATTTTTAGCTGCCAGTGGGAACCCCCTCTCCCAACGTTGTCAGCACATTTGAAAGTGTTCAGTTCATTGCTGTCCTCTGCATTTCTCCCCTGACCTGCAGAGCAAAACTGGCACGAAGACAGGTGGAACTGGACATTTGTTTTTTACTGGACAGATCCTCTTCAAGGTTTGTCTCCATCCCACAATCTAAGTCTATGGGGTTCAGATGAGGCTGACTCCTCCCTACTCCCAGCCATCCAGGGATATGCATGTGGTGGGCAACTCTAGCCAATCAGAGCATCACACTGCATGGCCACAGGATAACTTCAGGGATAAGTATGTGACTTAAACTGAGCCAATGACAACCTTCCCCAGGGCTTTGAAAGAATGATGTGAAAGAGGATTTTTCCTTCTGCTTTGGATCATCTAGCAATATGCAAGCCTGGAGTCACCATGTGGGGAGAACCCACACGGTGGGAGAATACAGAGTACCAACAGCAGACATGAGAGAGAAAAAAGAACTCTGAGGGTGTTGCTTGGTAACTGGATGCAGCCATGCCTGAAGCTATTCTTAGAATTTTCAGTTAAACCAATGCAATAAATTCCTTTGGATTAAAACATATGGCCCTGGGTCTCTGTGGCCATCAAAAGATGTCTCGCTCATGAGGATGCCTTTTTACTATAACTTGAGAAGCATAGAGAATATTCTCTGCCTATAAAACCTTCCCCACCAGCTCCCTAAATCCAAATCATACCCCAGAGTTTGCCACTCACTTGCTGTTTCTTCTGAATGAATTTTGCATGTACATGAATCCTTATCTCAAAGTCTGCTTCTTGGAACTCCAGACTAAGATGAGAAGATTAAACATAATGACTCATGGAAAGTGTTCACCACAATGCTTGACTCATAATATATGCTCAGCAAATGTCAAATATTATTATTGTTGTTGTTGTTGTTGTGCTGGCAGAAGAGATTGAAGTAGAATATAGTCATAATAACATACAATCCAGGGCTCTTTCAGCTGTGCCAGTGTTTCCTAAAATATCAAACTTACACCACAGTTGATCCACAAAAAGGTTTTCATTGTTAGGCATTCTAGTATTTTAAAAATTATGTAGTTATGGCAAGTGAATATTGTTTTGTATTTATGGTAGTGGTCATAAATTTTTTCTTAAAATAAATATCTTGGATTCCAAATATGAGGCATTTTTATTTTATTTTAAATTTTTTACTTTTTTTGAGCCGGAGTCTTACTGTCATTCAGGCCGGAGTGCAGTGGCATGCTCATGGCCACTGCAGTCATTACCTGCTGGGCTCAGGTGATCCTTCCACCTTAGTCTTCCAAGTATCTGGAAACACAGGCATGCCACTACGATCAGCTAATTTTAAAAATTATTTATTGTAGAGATGAGGTCTTGCCAAGTTGCCCAGGCTGGTCTCGAACCCCTGGGCTCAGGCGATCCTCTTGCTTCTGCCTTCCAAAGTGCTGGATTTACAGTGTGAGCCACCATGCCCAGCTGAGTCATTTTTTTTTTTTTTGAGTTGGAGTCTCACTCTGTCGCCCAGACTGGAGTGCAGTGGCCGCTCCCGGCCACCACAGCCTCGACCTGCTGGGCTCCGGTGATCCTTCCGCCTCAGCCTTCCAAGTAGCTGGAACTACAGGTGTGCGCTACCATGCCCGGCTAATTTTTGATTTATTGTAGAGATGAGGTCTCGCCTGCCCAGGCGGGTCTCAAACCCGTGGGCTCAGGCAATCCACTCACCTTAGGAGTCATTTTTAAAAAACCAAGTAAGGAGCTGGGCTCGGTGGCTCAGCCTGTAATTCCGTGCCTTGGGAGGCTGAGGTGAGTGAATTGCCTGAGCCCGCGGGTTCAAGACCTGCTTGGGCAACTTGGTAAGACCTCATCTCATCTCTACAGTAAATCAAAAAACTAGCCGGGTGTGGTAGCACGCGCCTGTATTTCCAGCTACTTGGAAGGCTGAGGCGGAAGGACCACCGGAGCCCAGCAGGTCAGGGTTGTGGTGGCCGGGACAGCCACTGCACTCCAGTCTTGGCGACAGAGTGAGACACCAACTCAAAAAAAAAAAAAGCAAGTAAAGAAGCAGAGCCCAGGCTCTGAGCATCTCCACGGCATCTGCTTGGATCTTTGGTTTCTCTCCAAAGAAATGTGCCATGTACCTTTAGTAGATGTTGGTGGTGTTTCACCCAAATCCCCTTCACTGGACCAGTCACAAACCATGTTTATGGTGAATTTGGGCTGCTAAGTACTGACAGTTGTGGCCTTCTCTGGAGAATTGCCCTTGACTTATAGAAACCACACTGCCTGGAGGAACCTTGGGGGTTAGACTTACCCCATGGCTTGCAGACAGTGACTGGCACAGAGATCCAAAGGCCTGGTCACCTTGCTTCAAGGCAGTCCAACTCTGTGAAGCCACTCGTGTTCTGGGACTTCTTGAGGGTTGCGTTGAGGCTCAATGCCTGCTGCAGCCATGTCTTCTCTCTTCACCCTCCCTATTCCGCCTTCCTAATTTCCTTAAATGTTTCCTCTGAGCACACTCCCTCAACAAATCACTTTCACAAGAATTTCCATCCAGGCTCTCATTTTAGGAAAACCGACCCTTGTGCATTAGATGAGATGTTTTCAACAGAAGGAAAGACAGGTTGGCTCCTCACGAAGTCAGACCTGGCTGGCTTTCCCCTAAATGAAGGTCATCTGACAGAGAATGTGGAGCGGGTCAGACACTGCCTAGAAACCAAACTTCAGAATGCCGAACTTCGGACAGCTCCAGGAATCTCAGCAACCATGCAAGTCCTCCATAGGGCTCTGGTTTTAACAGGACTTGATTCTAACTGTCTAGAGCCGATAGGATAAAAGCTAACCCTTTTGTGATGGCCAACAAGGCCTCATGGGATCTGTGGGATCCAGTCCTTACCACATCTCCAGACTCATTACACATCACTATCCCCCTTACACTCTCCCTTCCAGGCACACCAGCCTTCCTTCTAACCCCATATAAAGTCACTTTTTCCCATCTTAGAAGACTTTTTGACCCGTCTTCCAGTAATTTCCTTCCTCAGTTAGTTCTATGACTCAGTTCTCATTGGGAATTTGGTGTCCACGACCCTTCTCCCAGAAGTTTTATCCAATCACCTGGTCATTCTTGACCACTTTTCCTTGTTTTATTTCCTTGATATAACTTATCATCTGAAGTTATCTTTACATTTATTGTGTACTTGTTTGTTATAGCATCTATGTTGGCATAGATTTACCTGAGTCCCTAGCACTTAGAACAATGTCAAGCATATAGTAGGTGCTCAACAAAATTTTTGGCAAATAAAATAATGATAGCATTCAGGTTTCTGAGTATCTGTTCCAAAAGTCATCTTTCTAGGAGGGACAATCTGACTGGCTGGTAATACATTTCCCCACCACAGACTAGTCAAGGTCATGTCATACAGACATGCCCATTGGAGGGTCTTCTTAGGTATTGAGAACCAATCCTAGAGAAAAGGGAGTTCAATGTGGAGGCTCCCCCAACCGTTGCTTACCACACGTAGGAGCCATGGCTTGAATCACAGCTGTCACCAGTCCCACTGCCATGCATACCCAAAGCTTTGTTCCATGAATGCTGATTCCAGCCTCTTGGGTTGGACTGCGATTGTCCCTTTGAGCTTTGTGTGCAGGAACTTCACTCTGATGTCTGCAGCTGGGTATCTCCTCAGTATCTTTAATTCTCTCCCCCTCCAGGGAAAGGGGAAGAATTTAAACTCTCAGCAACCATGCAAGTCCTCCATAGGGCTCTGGTTTTAACAGGACTTGATTCTAACTGTCTAGAGCCTATAGGACAAAAGCTCACCCTTTTGTGATGGCCAACAAGGCCTCATGGGATCTGTGGGATCTAGTCCTTACTGCATCTCCAGACTCATTACACATCACTATCCCCCTCATCAACTGGGTGTTGATATTTCTATTTCCTTCACAATAATCTTCACGAATGTCATTTCTCCCAGTCCTTCACTCCTTTATGAAGCAGTCAAAACAAAAATGCATCTTTTTGAGGTGATAAGTTAGAAGATGAAATGTTGGTCTACTAAGGAGGGAGGTTACCTTTCACAAATGAAAGGAGAGTACAGTGATGAGGACACAGTTCCTGAGGAGGTTGCCTGAGCCTCCCCCCAAATATGTGTGTGTATGTATGTTTAAATTATGTCAGTCTGAGTTAAGTGTCTGCAAATTTCTTTTTTTTTTGGAGTTGGAGTTTCACTCTGTCACCCAGGCTGGAGTGCAGTGGCATGCTCCCGGCCACCGCAGCCTTGACCTGCTGGGTTCAGGTGATCCTTCCGCCTCAGCCTTTCAAGTAGCCAGAACTACAGGCGCGCACTATCACATCCAGCTAATTTTTTATTTATTGTAGAGTTGAGATCTCACCAAGTTCCCTGGGTGGATCTCAAACCCGCGGGCTCAGGCAATCTACTCGCCTCAGCCTTCCAAAGTGCTGGGATTATAGGCTGAGCCACCAAGCCCGGCCGAGTGTCTGCTACTTTCAACTTGACAAGCCCAAATAATGAAGTTCCCGTCAACCTGACATTCTGGGTCACTACTCCAAAACATGCTCAGAATTTTAAAAAGAGCTTTTGATTCTGTTCCTTAAGTTCCAATTTGGAACAACTAGCCAGCTATGCCTTATCTTAGAGTGGGAGACAGATGGACTCTGGAGACAGAGTGTCTGAGCTCAAACTCTGGTTCTTCCACTTATTAGCAGTGTACCCTTGAGAAACCAACTTAACCTCTCTGATTTTACTTTCTCTGTCAGGAAAGGATAAACTATGCTCAATAACAAGCAATCCCAGAATCACAATGATTTAAACTAACACAATGCATTTCTCTTCACACACCATGTCTGTTATGGGTTGTCGGGGGGTTCTGATACTCATAACTCTCACCTTGGGATGCAGATTGACAGATACCATAACTGACAGATGAAGTACTGCCAGTCTCTGTGTCAGAGAGAAGGGAACCAATCACATGCTGGCTTTTAAAGCTTCCACCTAGAAGAGACACACATCACATTCCGTTGGTAGAAGTAAGTCACATGGTCAGATCTAACTTCAAAGTGACCAGGAAATTATAAACTCTTTATATGCTTAGGAAAAAACCTGCCAGAAAAAAAAAATCTGCCAAAGAGCACCAATGACTACCACAGTTCCTTCATGTAATAGGTGGATAGTAATTGTACCTATACTATGAGTTTGTTCTAAGAATTAAATGAGTTAATTCACCTAAAATCCTTTTTAAAAAAGTGTCTAACAGCAAGTACTCAATGACGTTACTATAGTCATTAATTTGCACTGTGACCCCCGCCCCACAGGTCTCAGATGCCACACACACTCTATGAGAGAAGAGTTTAGCACTGCTGCTACTGAGTGACCTGCCTACCAAAGAACTAGAAAAAGCATGTCCATGTCACCACATCTTACTGCCAGGCACAAACACTGACAGGCACAAAGGGCAATTCATCACTTGGGTTTGTAATAAGCCACCACAAGCTCTTAAATCCTTCCAAGTCTAGAGTAATGGAGCAGAGATTGGCTTGCTGCCTGCAAATGAGCAGATCTTTGGGGCTAGCACATCACCTCAGCTTCTGAACTTCCACTGGGACAGGACTCATTACTGCAACATGGGGACAGGACTTGGCAAACATCTCAAAGCGTTGACATAGTTAAGTCATGTTACCTCTTGCTCATCAAGAGTCATCGTGATTGTCTCCAACAAAACTCTTCCTCATCTAAGGGTAGGACCGTGGAATACAGGAAATTTATTGTTTTAAATCCTTATGTGAAGCTTTAAAATAAAATTAACTCTAGGAATTTATGCTAAGGATATGCTCTCAAAGACACCTGTTCAAAGACGTTTACTGCAGCATTGTCTGTGCAGCACAAAGCTGGAATGGTCATCAAGTGCTACATGGCTAAATAAGGCATTGGAAACACACTAAAATGAAATAGACTCAAACAGAAAAATTTAAGAGAATTAGAAATTAATGACAGCATTTGAAAGAATTGGAATTGAAAGTACCTGCATTAAAATAAATCAAATAGCTCTTGACATACTGAGAGCAAACATTAAGTAAAAGGCAAAGTAGGACCAATGACTATTATAGTCCCATTTGTATACATGTCAAGAATAGACTATGTAGGCTGGTAGAGACCACAAGAAACTATTAATGAAAATTTCTCTGGGGAATGAAATTCCGATGAAGTGGATAAGAAAATAGAGTGTATCATAGTTAGAAAAGGAGAGAGAGGTATGTAGTTTTCATGGTTTGCCTTCTCATGGCATCTGAATTTTTAAAAATCATATATCAGTGTTACATGTATATTTAGGACTTATTTTAAAGTGTTAAGTATAATAGTTACTCAACCACACATAAGCAACAGTTAATATGTCTGGAGAATCCTGGCAACAGTTGTTGGAGTCAGGGAACTGGACTTCTAAAGCACCTTTCCAGGATGGAGAGAGGTCTCTACCCCAGATACTACCGAGATTAGTGCAAGGGAGGCCTCCAGTGATGAGGGGCACTCAGAGGACATGTATGTCAGCACTTGTGGTAGACTTTATCCAAGCCACTGAGTCAGGGTGCTGTGACAATGTGGGAGCAACTCCTCTCAGCTCAGGGATTAAAAAAGGTAATGACCACCAGAGTGTCTTGGGTCTCCGTGGGTGCAGCAGTGGCCCCTAGATTGGGGTAAATTCATTTTATGCCTCTTCACCACAATGTATCCCCGGTGGGGATACATTTCTGACCTTCCCATCTTGCAGGGATGTTTTAAAGACAGGAGGCAATGTGTATGACTGTGAATTGGAAGGAAATAGAAGATAGGTACTGCTACCATCATCCCATTTCTGCAGTTGAGGAAAGTGAGGCAAGGTAGAGAAGAAATACACCCCAGTTCTCACATTGGTAAACCAGATTCAAGCCCAGGCTTTTTTCCCCAAGCCTAGACTCTGAAGTCATGCAGTTCACTAAATCACTGTCTCTCTAGAATGCCCTACAAAACTTAAATCCTCACTAGGGCAAGGAGCTAGTTAGGGACATTCTGAAGCCCACTCCAGCATCAAAGCTCCCATGGAATCAACCTGAGGATTTTATTGCAATGACCCTCTACCTCTGCCCAAGCCTGGGAATCTCACCCCTCATAGATGTTGGTCCTGAGGGTTGTTCTCAACAAACTTCTCTCTCTCTCTCTCACACACAGGAAACCTGACCTAAGGCAGCAAGTGAAACCACTTTTTGAAAATTAAAATGTGCTCATTAAAAAACAACATTAGTGCCTTACAAAATATTTGGGTAGGACAGAAACAAAAAAGATAAGTAAATGTCATAATCCCATTATATTAATTCCAAGCACATTCAATCATGTATTATTAAATTCATGGGAAATCGACAAGCCCTCAGAACACAGTTTGCTCTATTCGTTTCAGTCTTTTTCTTATGCATATATTTATCATAAAATTATAATTAAAACAATTTTATATATACAATTTTCATCCTGCTGTTTTTTTGTTCAGTGTATTATGGATGCTATTTGAGTCTTTTGCGATATTTTTAAGAGTTGCATGATTATCCATTGAGTTATTGTTAATTGTCCTTTTCCTTAGTGGTACAGATTTACTTTGATTCAAGATGTTACATTATAAATTATGCTGTGATAAATATGTTAAGGACATAGCTTTTTTCATATTTAGAATTATTTTCTTGGACTAGACTTCTAGAAGTAAAATGATTGCATGTAAACCTAATACATTTAAACTGTTTTTACAACAGATCGACTCCTTGACATAAAATCAGGATAATTGAGTTAGGTCAGGTTTCTGATTAGCTTTGTGTTCTTGGACAACTTACACAACCTCTCTGAGCACCAGTTTCCCCATCTGGCAAGTATGAGGCAGAAACAGAAAGGTCTAAGGAATCCAACATGAGCTCCACAAAGTCCACTCTGTGCTGGGACTCCCTGCTTCTGAGAATGACCTTCAGAGAGAAAGAGAGCTGGCTGGGGCCCCGAGAGTCTCACCTGCTGGCATGTGAGAGGAGGATTTCCCACTTAGAGACAGTCTGTAATGAATTCCTCTCTCTCCTTTCAAGTCATCAGAAGGTTTATGGTTGGATTAATAGTGTTATGAATTGAGTTAAACAAGGCTTTCCTTCCCTCAGGACTTCAAATAGGAGAAATCAGATGAGCCCATAATCCCCTTCCACATGCAGCAACTTTATTAAAATCTATCTTAGGATAAAGAGGGGGCAGACTTGAGGGGGGAGAGGGCACAACAGACTGGCAATGGATGGGAGGAGCTGCTGGGGTGTGAAGCAGAACACCTGTGTGAGTGAGGGCATTGGGTGATAGTGGTTGCCTAACAAACCATTTTCTTTCTTTTTTTTTTCTGAGTTGGAGTCTCACTCCATCACCCAGACTGGAGTGCAGTGGTTGCTCCCGGCCACCACAACCTCGACCTGCTGGGCTCCGGCGATCCTTCCGCCTCAGCCTTCCGAGTAGCCGGAATTATAGGCGCGCGCTACCACAC
>NW_007063819.1:10619-89863 GCF_000164805.1 Carlito syrichta | reverse complement strand
CCAGGCGGGTCTCGAACCTGCGGGCTCAGGCAATCCACTTACCTCGGCCTCCCAAAGTGCGGGATTAAAGACTGAGTCACCGAGCCCGGTCACAAACCCTTTTCTTAAATTAGAACATTCAGATAAAACTGGTCTCCTTTGTCCTCTGAAGCCCAGCTCCCACTCACCATAAGTGAGTGACTAAAAGAACTCTATCCATAATATTCTGATGCATTCAAGCTATTAACTTGATGTGTTATTCTACGCCATATTTATCCTTTACCAGAAGATAAATAGATATAAATAGATAGATGATAGATAGATAGACAGACATATAGATTTAGGTACTTTTCCACAGAAAATGTGTAACATTATCTGATTTATTGGCATAAACAGGATCCTCTGTATATGTTATTCACTGTCCATGCCACTACTTATGTTGACATATAGAGAGCTAGGTCAGTTCTTATCATTGCTCGGTAGTTTTCAACTTTTGCATATACCTCCTTTTAATGAGCTATTCCATTATTCTTGGACATTGAGGTTGTCCGTAGCCCTTCGGTAATATTAATAAATACTCTAGTACAAAAAGCGTCCTGAAGCCTGCATCCATGCGCACATGTGCATTGTATCTCTGGGGTAAGTAGGGTCACTGGGTCCTAAGAGCTGTCATTTTCCTAACCCTCTGAGGAGTCAGGAGCAAACCAAACAGCCAGCAGTTCCAAAAAGATTATCTGGAGTTTCTGTCCATCCACCCAGCCTCCTGCATGTCAGCAGGAAGAGTTGATCATTCCATTTTACAGATGGAGTCCAGAGAGGTAAGATGATTTGCCCAAATTCATAGAGTCTGTGAATGGTGAGGAAAGACAGATGGGCAAGTGGAATAGTCAGAGGAGGTCAGGGGAGTTGGGGCAGGAACTGACTTACTAACTGAGCAGGGTGGAGAAACAGAACATCCTCTCCCCAGAGGTGTTCTGGCCTCAGCAGCACCTGTGTTGTCTAAACATACCCAGAACCCTGATAGAAAGACTTCCAACGAGCCCTCGCTAATTGCTATCATCTAAATGAAGTGATTCATATTCCTTTGCCCATGCATAATTACGCTAATAAATTACAAATGACTAATCGTCTCTCAGGAGGCAGCAGGAAGGAGAGGTGCTATCATACATAGGTTCTAATTTTCCTTCGGGACTATTGCTAAATCATGACTCCCTTTGGTATCTCAAGCAATTTTTCCCCGTTATTATTACAAGGCTATTCTTGGCTTTGACAAATCAAGACTTCTGAAATCACCAAGCTAAGCACTTGTTTCCCTGACTACCTCCTTTATCTGGGTAGAACTCTGTTATGACACACATCTGGCTTGTGACATGACCTTCAACAACCCTCCTGTAAGGGAAAGGGCAAGAAAATGCAATGAGAATAGCACATCATGTGCTCCCAAATCTGCCCTCTTCTGGCCTGAGAAGTCTGTGAGTGGTGTCGAAGTCTCTGTATCAAAGGAAGACAGTTACTTCAAATTTGCTTTGGGAACGGTTTATCTAGTCCCGAGGCACGCCTTGTTGAAGAATCTCCTATCTTGAGAAGAAAAGGCAGCACCAGGGCATCTTGTGTTTTCGATAAATGCCTGGGAGATGGTAGGTTTAGAGTCACTTGGCTAATAGAAGGAACATTCATTTTTGTTAGGCCAAAACAACAGTTCTCCACGTCAGTAAGGGAGCTAAGATCTGTGGATGCGATCCCACACTTCTGAGCACTCTGGGCTGCAATATTCCCCCTACAAAGTACTTTGGGGTATCTTCTCTGACCTCTCTGGAGCATTGTCATCCCATCTCAGAAATCCCGGGGCCAGCCTTTCTCCAGTCATCCCAGCATTTGCCCACTGGCACAAACTAAGAATATTCTGATGGACTGATATACCAGAGAGGGAGAAGAAAGTCATCTCATGTTTTTACTCTCCATGGTACCGAGGATCACTTTACTGGGTGGCATGGGGGTAAAGAATGTGTATAAAATAGGGCTTTGCATGTGATAGATGCCCAACTCCATGGTTTAAGCCTTTTGGGAGATGAAGATCTTCTGGAGATTGGTTGTACAACAATGTCAATATACTTAAAATGACTGAACTGCAGACTTAAATATGGTTAAGAAGAGGTGAGGATGTCGAGAAATTGGAACCTTTGTTAGTAGAAATGTAAAATGGTGCAGCCACTGTGGAAAGCAGCATGAATGTTTCTCCAAAACTTAAAAATAGAACTACCATATGACCCAACAATCTCACTTCTGGGTATACAGCCAAAAGAATTGAAAACAAGATCTCTAAGAGATATCTTCACATCCTTGTTCTTTGTAGCATTGTTCACCCCAATAGCCAAAAGGTGGAAGCAACCTAGATGTCCATCAGTGGATGAATGGATAAAGAAAACATGGAATATGCTTACAATGGATTGGTATTAAGCATTAAAAAAAGGAAAATCCTGTCATATTCTACAGCATGGATGAACTTTGAGGATATTGTGCAAACCAAAATCAGTCAGTCACAAAAAGACAGATACCACGATTCCATTTATAAGAGTTGTCTAAAGTAGTAAAATGCTTGGAAACAGGAATTAGAATGGCTACCGCACAGGACTGGGGAAAGCAGTGGGGAGCTGCTGTTTGTAGGAGTAGAGTTTTAGTCATGTAGGATGAGGGTCCTGGGATCTCTTGTATGGCAGTGTGGGAGTGGCTGGCAACATTGTTCTGTACAGTTGGGCATTATTGGGAGGATGAACTTTATGCTATTCCTTGCCACAATAGGAAAAGAATACACTGTGCAAATATTTCCATGTTGAAATGCTACAACATCAAAAATGGTTAAGATGACAGGAAAATTTTCTGTTATGTGTATTTTACCATGATTTAAAAGTGTTTTTAAATGGTTTAAGCCAAAGGGGGGAATTTACAGTCTTGTGTAGTTAAGAATGATCTTGACTGATAGGCTTGGAAAGATGATTACATAAAATATCGACTGCCAAGAAATTATTTGGTTGTTACAAGAGACCAGAAATTGAATCTGGGGCCACAGTCAGGGAATCCCAAGAGACCAGGAGCAAACTCAATAACCAAAGGTTATACTTCTCCAGGGGGTTGTGCAGGGCCCTTGACTTCTACCTTTGAACTTGAGCAGAAATCCTCCTTGACACTTGGTGCCTAAGTTTCTCCATCCAGGTCACAGGAAAGCTGGAGCAGGTAATTGATCATTATGACCCTCTTCATCATTAACCTTGTTTGATCCTGTCTCTAAGTTTTCTTTTCTCTTTTTTCTTTTTTACCTCTTTTGTTTTGGTCAAATTCTGAAGGGAAAAAAAAAAAAACCCCACACTTTCCATATGGCGCCCTTCCTGGAGGCCGGCCAATTCCCCAGTTCCCCAGGGCTGGCATGATGCATATGCATGGGCCAAGAAGGCTGTCCTGCCACCCGCAGTGTGATCACAGCCTGTCGCCAAATGTGCCCATGTCAGCCGGCCCCAGCACTACCCTCCCTCCCTGTCTGTCCCCAAATCTCCACTGCACTGTCAGCCTCTGAATTAGTGGCACTCAAAGCAATTGTGCAAGTCCTCATGAGCACACATCATGGTGGGTGTGTGGGGAGAGAAGACGGTGGGTAGGAGAAACTACTTGGCTGGCCATATATTCACAGACATCCTCAAGCTTAGACTCGACATTGTCATCTAATGAGGTTATACATAAAGCCACAGCAATGCACAAGAGGACTGAAAGAAGACCCTCATCCTCCACGTTAAACATAGTTTCCCTCATCAGACCTTACCGCCTGGTGTGTGCTGTGAATTAAGTTTTAAAAAATAAATCCTGTAATTACCTTGTGAATGGCAAATTACACCGTAGGACATTGCCACCTGTGGTAGAACACTGAAAACAGAACGAAGTAGAGAGATTAGGGTAGCTATCATTCAAACCGTAATTGGTATAACACTGTCTGTTTTATCAAAAGTTCTGAAGTGCCGTTATTTTGCCACAAATGTTCTGACATTTTGCATTAGTCAAAATTATTCAGTCATGTAGTTGATGGGGACAGACTAGTAAATTATTGTATTGTATGAGCTTAAGTGTTATGGTATTATTTATTAAGAAAAATTATTAATTTTATTTTATTATTTTTAATTTATTAAGAAAATCAAAATATACGATAATTTCTGCTGCCATGTTTTAGCATTTCTCCCATTTTTCCTATACAAAAATAATCAAGATTTTGAGGCAATTCAGGTCTCAACTCCTGAAAGTCTTATGAGCACCTACTGTGTGTGAGATGCCCCACGTAACCAAGAATGAATCACACATGATCCCTGCCCTCGAGGAGCTCATGGGGTAAGAGGGAGACAAAACATGACAAAAGCTGCCAAGACTCAAGGCAAAATGAGAGCTATGCAGACTGGGGAGACGCAGGCATTTCTGCTGAGCCCTGAAGGATGAAACAAAATGTAACATTCAGGAACTGCAAAGAGCTGTGAAGGCCCCTCTTTTGGCATCAGACAAGGCATAGAGAAAAGAAGCATTTCTCCAAGCACCACATTGACATCAAATTAACAATCAGACTTGAAAAAGTGGTAAATGAAGTGCAGAGAAGAGAGAGAATAAATGATATAAGCAAGGGTAGGACAGTCGAAAAGTTCAAATGTCTGCACTGACCCCTGTAAAGGGCATTAGCTTTGCTCTCCCTTCTGAGTCACATGCAGAATCCATATATCCACATGGCATTGATCCAGTAACTCCAGGGATGGGCACATGATCCTATTTTGTTATGTATATTTGTTATTTGTTTTGTTATCCATGCACTATATTGTGCTAGCCCCAGTGACTGGCTCAGGAATGGTCGTGTAACCTACGTGAGTTCAATGAGACTGTCTCCAGAATTTCACTAGAGCAACCAAGAAAAAAAGTGTAAGTCAGGGGCTGCTGGTGGAACCATCTGGGGTTTGCTTGTTTGAGAAAAGTAAACTCAGAGGAGAGCAAAGCTTAGAAGTGGAGAGACACCAAGTTCCATGATCAATGTTTATACCCTCAAATTCTACTGTGTCTAACCTACAGTAGGACTTCTCAATTGCATGGACCAATCAACTTTTCTTTTGGTTTAAATCAATTTGGCTTGCAATTTCATCATTTGCTTCAAAAAAAAAATCCTGCCACCCCACTGCAGTTAAAGGATGGCTCAATCCCCTGGGAGAAGGAGATTCCCCAACTTCTCCCACTGGTACATAAACATGAGCTAGTTCACGAGGTAAGTAAACTGATCCCTAGAAAATCCCAGGAGAAGGACACACATATGGTAGAACCTTCACAACGCAGGCTGATTTGCCCTCTCTGGGGCCTGGTGGAGGAGCACAGGCACTTTGCACCTTCCTCTTGACACCAGTCCTGTGCTCACTCAGGGCAAAGGAGGCCTGGGTGATTTGAATATGCAGCCAGTGTGGGAGCCACTGAGTAGCATCAGACTCCCCCTTCAAGGGAATTGCCTCTCTGTCCATCCTTTTCTTCCTTCCAATCCTTAATGTCTCCAGTGGCTAAAAACTTGGGTTAAAAACTCCTGCTCAAGTTTAGTCAAACACAGGTGGAAGTACAAAGCATGACAGACTGTCAAAGGTCAACCTCCAAGAAACACTTTCAAGAAACCCATAGTTCCATGCATTTAATGTCATGAGAGCTCAACTCTGCAAAAGCCTGACTGAGGCAGTCTGAAACAGTTAGCAGGCAGCAAAGAAGAGAGAGTTTAGCAAATTACAGGAAAAGTCTGCAGCTCCAGCCCTGAGGAAAGGACCTTTTAGGAGGGAAGTACTCGTGAAGTATGTGTTGAATAAATCAGCGGCCATCATTGAACACCAGCACCAAGAGATCACCTCACAACATCCTGTGCCAGGCATTTGGAGTTTAGGGCAAGTTGGTTATGATCAAAGTTGGGCTTTGGAATCAGACTCAAGTGGGCAGGGCACTTAGGGATGCCTCCGAGTGCATGCATCAAGTTGGCTGACTGAAGGTTGGCAGGGATGCTGTCTCCAGTGACCTCTCCCAGGACCGCATCCACTTGAGGTGTGGGGGCCCCAGAGCTTAGCTAGTGCAGCCTGAACATGAAGGGGAATTAGAGAGAAGTTCAGGGAAACCGGAACACATGAACATGCACAAGAAGGGGTATAGGGAATGGGAAGAAGGGGGAGTTGGAGGAGGCCTTAGGACCATCTGTTTTAGGAAGAGAGAGGCCATGCAAGTGAGGAAAGATTGGAAGGCCTTCTGACTTCAGCAGGATGAGAAGGGAGGTCCCTTTCTCCCATCTGCCCTGGAGACCAGTATTTGCAGATTGACATGGCTGCCTTCTTGGCCAGAGCAGGTGAAGAAGGTAGTGCCCAGACTGAGAGCAGGACCAGAGGTCAGTCCTTCGTTATTCCTTCTGCTCCCTAGAGGACCATCCAGTTCAAGGGCTTAGCTGTGCCTTCAAACCCAAGTGCTATATGCAGGCCTCTCATCCTGAACTCAGACCCCTGGCCCTCGCAGGCCCTGGCTTAGGTTCTTGGTCTTGGTTAGTTTTGTCCCCAAGGAGACACACTCTTTTCTCCTCATCCTAAGACAAATGGAGAGTTCTGGGGTGAATTCCATAGGGTCATACTGGGAAAAAGCCCAAGTCTTAAATTCCAGCCTTAGGGTCAGCTGGCTGGGCATTCTGCACTCCATCCCATTGCCTAGAGCAGTCCTCCACCACTGAGAACCCTCCTTCACCACATGGAGCAGTCCTCCACCTGATCAGTTCTCCATAGTTTGGAGAAACACCTTGGAGTAGTCATAAGACTGACCATGGACTGTCTGGATCAAACCTGCAGCTCCAGCCCTGAGAAGAGGGTCTTTTAGGAGGGAAGTACTCATGAAGTATGTGTTGGGTAAATCAGTGGCCATAATTGGACACCAGCACCAAGAGATCACCTCACAACATCCTGTGCCAGGCATTTGGAGTTTAGGGCAAGTTGGTTATGATCAAAGTTGGGCTTTGGAATCAGACTCAAGTTTTACCAGACCTGGTGCAAATCCACTTGTAAGCTATGTTGCTTTGGTCAAGCAACTTAACTTCTCTTAAACTCAGTGTCCTCACATGTCAAATGAGAATCCTTAAGATGTCAGGGGCACACACCTTGGAGCATTGTGCATTAATGGGCATGTTGCAAAAGTTCAGTAGACATTCAATGCTTTATCACCCTTCATTCCCAGGACAATTCTCTAAGGCATGTCTTAATATTTATCCTCCTGTAGCAGATGATAGCTTGAGGCTCAGAGCGATGAAATCCTGTGCCCAATCTGGTAAGTGGCAGAAGCCACATCTTGCAGGCTGCCCACCCCAGTGTCTCCCACTGCCTGTCCTACTGTGCCTGGCACGTGGGTGGGTTGTGGGAAAGTTACTGAGCTATCTGGGAAATAAGCACGAGGTACTGGGAGGTCAAGTTCCCAGAAGGTGGTGATAAGTTATAACTCCCAAGGACAGAGGTTACCTAGAAAGATGAAGGAATGCCACACAATGCTTCAGGGCAGACCAGTGTCCACAAATGCCCAGTTCCTCGGCAGAGGTAACCTGCTAGCTGGACACACTTGGGTGGCATGAATAAGGTAGAGTGGGTGGAGTTGATGGGTGATCTTCATTCATTTGTTGATTCACTCAATGCATATTTGTCTACCCTGGGCCAGGCACAGTGTGACGGCAATGGGGTAGTGATATGAAAGTGGTTGTGGAAGCCCCGGGGATGTTCAAGCTATCTCCTTATTGCAGGAGGGAGAGAGAGGGAGAGAGAGACCACCCCCTGCAAAAGGCTCTATTTATGACTCTCATTCCCATCCCACCTCTAGTCTTCTCATTGAGGGCACAGCCTCAGAGCTCCAGAGAGCACTTCAGGACTTTCAAAAACACCCAACTATAAGGGGTAGGGGGTGAGGGGGAATCTCAGGCCAAATGCAAAACAAGCCCCTCCCTTTCTCCTCCCCACAATATCAGCAAGTGCCCACAGCCTTCTGGAAGAATTACTAAGCTGGCAAGCCACCTTTGGCTGGCATTGATGGTGTGGAGGGAGAATAGAAGTTGATGGAACTTCACTCATTCATTGGACCAGTGCTTGTTAAGCACCTACTATGTGCCTGACACAGGGGCAGTGAAGTGATGGTAACAAGACTATGATATACAAGTCAGGACAGGGATGTCCAAGGATGCTAGGTGTCCTCCTCACTGCAGAACGGCCCAAGAAAAGATGGAGTAAGCATCTCTGGGGCAGACTTCTGAGGCCAACCTCAGGGTCTTTTGTGCTTCCACTCCCCCAGGCATCTCGTGAAGGCATGGAGGGGGAGCAGCACAGGTTACAACAGCACCGGTTACAACAGCACCTTAAGATGTGGCCACTTGTTGGGACCATGCCGAGTAGAATATTAAATAGGTGCCCAGCACCCACATTTCTGCAAAGGCCCCCAACCATCCAGGGGACTGCTTGCTAGCTGGCCACCCAAGTTGGCCCTAGAGGTGGTGAGTCCCTTCCACAAACATTCTCCAACCACCATGGCCTCAAGTCTGGATGAAGTATTACCAGCTTTCCCAGCTCTCTGGGCCTTGACCCTGCCCTCCTCATGAGTACTTTTCTTTCTGAGCTCAAGGTGATGAGGGACCAGGCCTGGAGGTCTTGCCCTGCTAGACTCTTCTCAGGGTCTGAGGAGAGTGAGAACCATAGATGGGAGGGTCTGGTTCAACAATTTTGAGGCTCAGAGCCCTACACACAAATTCACAATCCCTCATCCCTACGTCTAGTACCCCTAAACAGGTCTCCTGCAATCCACCCTCAGCCCTTTTTTTCAGCCCCAGGGCTAGAAGATTCCTGGAAGGAAACAGAAACGTTTATTTTCCTAGAAGCTGACACACTTGTCCATGTTGCTGTCTGACAAGTAAATCCAGCATACTGAGTGATGTCCCTGGCCACCTTACAGATGGCAAATCAAATCCACTGATTTCGCACACACTCGCTCCTGCGTTCTCCAGACCCTCCACCTCCCTCTGTAAACCCAGGTGAGAAATTGAGACTTAATCCCTGGCAGACCAAATTAACCCTGCAAATTAGACATACTGTTCCTCTGTCCTCCATCCACTTGGGTCCCAGTGACAGAGCAAGGAAGGAGGAGGAGGCTCAGCTAGACAGGTGGCACCGTGCGGTGAGAGCCTACAGGGCTTGCTCATATTTAAAACTTCCTTTCATATATTTTTAATAAAACAACTGATACAAATTCAAAACCAACTTCATAAATCAAACATTATTCAATGTTGGCGGCTTCAAGGTTTCCCTGGTGCTTGGCTGGGAGCATGCCGCTCTCCCAGACGGGGGCTTTGCACTCGAGCGCTTGAGGTTTCGTGAAAGGTTTATTGGATTTCATAGTCCCTTAAGGGGAAACCCTTTAAATGTCTTTGCAATTATAAGTCTAATAACACTTTCAGCCCTTGGACACAGCCTTGACTTGACAGAGATAAGGAACTCGAAGTTGCTCAGTCAATACCAAGCTATTAATCTCTGTCACCTCGCTGTCACCGCGGCTCAGGAAAACAATGTCGTTTCTTGACCTAGGTGAAGGCATGGAGTGATTTTATTCAGAATGTCAGCATTCATCAACCCGGATTTTGTCACCCCCTCACTCCCTTGAAGAACTCCCAGTTCTTCATCCTGCCTGTGTTGACACCCTTCCGATAGAAAGAGTTGCTTTCAGTCTTGGCCTATTATTATTATTTAGCACTTATTCAAGTGTAAAAAGCCTTTAAGAATAAAGTTTTTTCTGCCATAAAGAGAACTGGCAGATGAATCACTTGATGCTGCTCTTTGGCGACCCAAGCCAAGGTCAGTTGGAAATTACCAAATGCCGTGTTTGTTTACATATTCAAATGAAGGTTAATTTTTATCCTGTCTTTGCTCAAATTTGATTAGGGTGGGGCTCTCCTCCCTCCCCCAGTGGCATATTTATATCAACATCCTCCTCGACCTTGAAAGAAACCCAAGAAATTGTTTAAAAGAAAAGCCGACAGAAATCCTAATGAGAAGCTAACAAGGAAGAATCACATGGTTCCTGGCAGGGCAGCCAGCCAGCCTCACACTGCAGTCAAAGGGAATAGGAGTTGCCTGTTTTCACCTAGCTGGAACTCTCTTGGGTACGGGCTGGGGTAAAGCAGTGCTGGTGGGCACCTACTCTAAAGCACAGGGTACTTCAAAGTCGAGAAATGGCCAGTTGGGCTTCCCAAGGCTTGGGTCTGTGCTTGGGCAGTAACCCAGGAACTGGGCTGGGAGAGCTGACACTCCCGTCTTTCTGTTTCTGTGAAATGCCTCAAAGGCTCTGGAGGTAGGGGGTAGAGGACCAGGCAGAGCTCCAGGCCCCTAAACCTCCAACTGTATCTGTTTCACATGGTGCACCTCTGAGTTAGAGATTATTTAGTAGATGTTAGGGTCCTCAAAAGTTTTGGGGTTGTATAAAGAGTAGCCATTGGATGCGCCTGCCTCTACAGAAAACTAGCAAGAAGCATCTTCTCCTACCTAAGGATCCCAGATAGACAGTAATGCCATACAAACCCCCAAGCCAAGCCAAATAAAATTACACCCAAGACTTTCTGTATCCTCTGAGAAATCAAGGGTTTCTTTCTTTACTGTGGATACCAAGCTCAAGCCCAAACTGCCTATTAAAGCTGACATACTTGCATTACATTTTATCTCAGTTTTCTTCTGCTGTTCGTATTTTGGCCTTTGCTATCGGTCACTTCAAACCCCTTTCCCATTGATGTACAGTTTAAACAAATAAATAGGTATCCATGAACCTTTGAACTGAGCCCAGAGCTGGGGCTTTGTAGACCAAGCCATGATCTCAGCTCTGCCTCTAACTTCCCTGAGGTCTGGGCAAGTATTGGCTGGGCCTCAGCTTTCTCATTCATAAGATGAGGGAGTTGGAAGAAAGCTAACTCTCATTCACTCATCCCTTCTTCCAGGTGCCCCAATGGTTCATGGCCCACAAGTGAGCAGAGCATGGAGATGAATATCAGGAATACTGATCCGACATCCCCAGAGTCTTCCCCAGGGATAACCAACTTTGCGTGATTTACCTTGGACTTAGTTTTAGCATTAAAAGTCCTGCGTCCCAGGGAAACTCAGTTCCAGGCAAACCTGGAAGACTGGTCACCTTAAAGGTTTACCTGCCAGCTTGCCACTCACTAGTCATGTCACCTTAAGCAGGTTACTTAAGTTACCTGTGCCTCAACTTTGTCAATCTGTAAACTGGGATTATAAACAGAGCTACCTCTTGGTGTTGTTACAAGTCTTACACATATTCATGTTTGCAAAGAACACAGGATAGTACTTGGCATAGAGCATGCACTATATGTGAGTGCTTGTCAATTAAATGCTTTCTGCTCAAGATGAGATTTCTCAAAATAATTACTTATAAAGCAAAACAACAACAACAACAACAAAACATCATCCCCTGAAACACATGGAAGCAAGATGAGTTGTCTAAGAAAGGAGGTTATCTCTGAGCCATTCTGGAATAAAGTGGAGGCACAGCTGCCAGGGATCTCCAGGGCTGTGTACTACTGAGGAAAACCCTTACCCAGCACAGAGAGATCAGCAAGTCAGCTGTCCTGCATGCTTTCTTGGTGCTTACAGTTATCAGGGAAGGAGGCTTATCTCTACTAGGGATTTCAGCTAGGTCATTGTTTCTGAAGTGTCGGGGAAAGGACCGGAGTTTGGTTGTCAGTGCCTGTTCCTGCTGAGAACAGGACTTATGAGTACAAGGTGGAGCCTCGGGTTTTTTTCTGGGAATGACCCAGTATCTCCACAAGGCTTTTCTCCTCATCTGAGGCAGAATCAGAGCTCACCTCCCTGGGACTGAGCCAAGAAATTGCCACCTTCCACACACCCCAGCCATGAGCAACTGCCGGGACAGTGTGGAACAGACGTCTGACTAAAGACCACATCCCTCACAGCACCCTTTGGGGAAGCATCCAGGCAGGGAGAAGATTCAGACTCTGTCCTGTCACCTGCAGCTACCAGGGATTTGGAGCAGAGGCAACAAGAGGTTGGGCAGAGGGTTATGAGAAGACTGGTTGCCTTTATTAGGCTTGATGGCTCCTGCCCTCCAGGAGCTTACTCTCTACTTGGTAAAAAAGACTGAGGGGCTTTGCAGTCCCTTCGCCCAGCACTTGCTTCTGCCTTTGTGTCATCTCCATCTCTCCTCCCAAGCACAAAGTGGAACTTTCCCAACACGTGGAGCAGCCACTAATCCCTTTCATCTCTTTCATGTGTCCTGTGCAAAGGCTAGCACTAGGACTGGCACCTCAGGGCTCCTCAAGTCTCTCTTGAGCACATACTGATCTATATTTAAAAGGAGAGATGGTAGAGAGCTGCGCTTTCCAATATGGTAGCCATGAGTCACCATGTGACTATTTAAGTAAATTAAAATGAAATTGAAGACTCAGTTCCTCAGTTACATTAGCCACATGTACGGCTCATGCACATACATGCTCAATAGCCACATGTGGCTAGTGGCTACCATATTGCATTGCACAGTAAAGCAGTTCCATCATCACAGAAAGTTTTATCGGACTGTGTTAATCTAGAACATATGAAGAGATTGCGGTTTATTAAACCAGGACCCAACCTCTTAGAAGCTGTAACCTCAAGGATTTTAGATTTTTTTGAGACTGAGACATAGCTCAGAATGGACCTGGCAGAATCTTAGTAGATTATATTGATCTAGAAGGTCTTCCATATCTTAGGAGTTACCTAATGCCACAGATAAGAGTTGATTCCAGGACAGGGGCTTTCACAAAGATATTACCAGCTAAACCCATCTAGCCCCTGAAATCTAGCTTCCCCTCCACCATCCCAGTACAACATGTTACAATGGGAAGATGGCAGGAGAAAGAGGCGGAGCAGGAGAACGCCATCAGGAGGGCTGACATAAGAAAGCCCTCACTGTAACTCCCTCCCCCACTGTGACTTTTGCCTTTTGTCATGGGAGCTCTTGGCACAGAACAGTCCTCAGCATCTCCCCAAACATTGAACATGTAGAACTGACTAGCCCTCTGGCTCTTTAGGTCTCTCCCTAGGCCCAATATTATTCAGTCAGCAGGCAAATACCAAAATAGGGTCTAGATATCTGCCTGAAAGAAAAGCCTGAAGAACATCCAAGGGAAATAAGCTAGAAAGCTCAACACTTCCTAATCTTGAAAGCTCAATACTCTTCCTAAACTCTGACCCTTAAGTGGGGAGTATCTATAGGCCCTCCCCAAAATACTGATCATCTAAGGTAAGAACAGCCCCTGAATCAGCTCCTGTAAGATCTATCTGGGGAAGCATCCAGGCAGGGAGAAGATTGAGATTCTGTCATGTTCACCTGCAGCTACCAGGGATTCAGAGCAGAGGCAACAAGACCCGTGTGAGGTTGGGCAGAGGGCTGTGAGAAGCCCACAGTGCCTCTATTCTGCAGTAGAGTCACCTCAAAAATAAATACTGAACTTACTTATTCAATGATGGTCATAGAGATTGGGCTTTTATAAGAAATTTTTACAGACCGAAGAAACCTTTCTTTCAGGAGCCCTGGCAGGTAGTTGCTACTTCCATTTCACAGCTATAAAACGAGGATCTGTTTGAGTAAACTATCTGTCCTAAGTCACGTGGGTAGAAACCTGGCTGATCAGATTCCAAACCACGGCTAAATGAATAAAGGAAATTTAGACTTGAAAGGAAAGACATTTCTTGAACATTTGGTATATACCTAATGCAGAGCTAAGCATGCATTGCCTCATTTAATTCAACCGTGTTCCTATGAGACAGAGACTCTGAGCCACCCTATTGTACAGGCACGGAAACTAAGGCTTGAAGTTTAACAACTTGCCCATAGTCACACAGCAAGAAAGCAGGAAAGATAAAGATTTGGTCCAATTTGTAGTTATAATGTAGGTTTATAGGCCACATTATGGGGTCATAATCTTTTCAAGTTTAAATGAGGGAACTGAAAATTCAATAAAAAATTGTCAAAAACAAATTAGCTTCCATAATAACTTCTAAATGACCCAACTGAGCCGCTCTCTGAATACTCAGATGATTGAAGAGGTGGTTGAATGCTTCCTTTGGCAGTAGGAAATTGCCTTTGTCTTAAGAAACATTTTCTCTCCCTCCTGCTTACTGGGGTGATACCATGGCTGGAGGCCTGATGGGAGACTCCAGTGCAGGTGGGAGATGAGAGAGGATGAGGTGCTTGGACCGGGTGATGTGTCAACATCTCCGGCCCCTGTCCCCAGTGACAGGCCCCAGAGAGTTGGGCCAGACAGCGACATATTGTGACAGCTGCAGCCATGGGTAGGGGCACCGGGCCTAGTTCCTGCGGCACACCTCCCATAAATCAGCTCCTGGACCTGCTGCACAATTGCAGTGCGTCTCTTTCAAGCAGCTCTGAGAAAAAATGGATCCATCTGCTCACTGCTAGGTGATAAATAAAATGGAAGTGGAGCAAAATGGATGGAAAGCAATTTCTGGAAGATGACTCTCCAAAAGAGTTGGCCACCATTTGTGCACCTCTTCTGGTGTCATACATGTCTGTCTGAGACTCTACCAGGTCCAAGGTCTGGAGGAGGAGCTAATGTACAAAAGGAGAGAGGAAGGCTACTTCCTGAGTGAAGGGCCGGCCAGGGAAGGGTTCCGCAAAGGGCCTTCCATCAGTGACACTTCCCCCTGCTTTTCTTTGTCTTCCTCTACCTTCCCCATCACTAACTTCTTCATCACCATCACTACCGTTATCACCATCACCATCATCATTGTCATGGTTAATTGGCTTATTGAGACCTTTCCATGTCAGCCAGTACTGTGCGAAATTGATATGTCTATATAATTGATCTCCTTCCAAGCCTTGTTGAGGCCCACCCTGACCACACTACAAAAGCCTGCAAAGCGCCTCCCACTAGCATGCTCTATGGCCCCTGCTTTGTTTTATTTTTTTCCATAGCTTTTGTTAACTTCTAACATACTCAATAATTTACTCTTTCTACTCACTGTCTGTCTTTCCCATCTAGAATAGATGCTCTTAAGGGCAGGGAATTTGTCTGTTTTTCTACCACTGTATCCCCAGGGCTAAGAATAATTCTTGACCCATAGAAAGCACTCGATAAATAATTCGTTGAATAAATGAATGAATGGATGATGAGTCCCCTGGAGTTTCACAACTCTGTGAAACCTGTCTGGCTTGTGCCTGTCTCTCCATACTCATCTCTTGTCTCTGACCTCACTACATTTTGAACACATCCCATCTGGTCCCAATTTCTCTAACACTGACGCTTCCAGCCTTTACCCTTGGTGCTTGCCATTCCTCCTATCTGACATATTCCACAGATCTTCCCAGGCAGAAGCCAGCTCTTCTTCAGGTCTTGCTTCCCTGGATGTCCAGAGGAGTCACCCCTGTTATTCTACTCCTTGGTTAGTACTCACAGAACACCTCTCATACTCTGTGGTATACTCATTTGTGAAGTTGGAGGGGTGGGCATCTGCCTGAGGTCACAGGGGTAGCAGATTTATCTAGATCCTCCATCGTAGCCCCAGGCACCAGTATGGGACCTAGCACAATAAATATTTTTAACTCATTTTATTGATGATGACATTGGGGTCAAGAACTGGGATTTGCTATCAGATCTAAACCCAAAGTCCATAAACTTAGGCACCACCCTACCCTGTTCTCTGTGTTTCTTTGGTTCTTGATAAGGTCAGCCACATCCATGCCCATTAACCATCCTGCTTTCTAGGTGACCCACATCAGCGCTCTTTTAGGTAACTACTTCTTTGTTCAGTCTCTCCGTGACTATGTATTAAGCACCTCTGTGTAAGGCACTGTTGTAAAAAACATGGTCAAGGGAGATATAATCCTGGCTCTTGTAGACCGTCATTCATGTGAAGAGAAAGACAATAACAAGTAAGAAAACAAAGCAGAAGAATTTCAGAGCAGGATAAACGTTGTGAAGACAATGAAATGAGTTACATGGCACAGAATAGTTGGGATGTGAATGGCTACCTTAGATATGGTGTTTACATGCCATTCTCCTCTCTCTGTCTTTTCTGCAACCAGAAAAACTCTCTTAAGCACCTCCCTGCTTTATAGTCACTTTTAAGAGACTGTTTTCTGCCTAGGTTAGTCCTTTACATCAGTCCAGTAAATGAGACCCTGTGCCCATCAGAATAAGAAACAGAATGAGAAAATAGGAACCCTGCCAGTCCTGGGTCAGAGCCCATGGTTGGGCCTTGTGTTTGTTCCACGTATTTTACATTTCCAGTGATAGATCAAGAACAGAACACATCCACAGCAGACATAGGGGAACCTCAGATGGTATGCCTCTACTGCTAGCTGGGTAAGATGTGAATAATTTAGACTGAACTAAGGTTTTACCTGTAATTCCAAAATCATAGATCAGAGTTGAGGCTTTTTTTTTCCGTGGGAGCATATGGGCTGGGCTTAAAATGAATCTACATGCAACTAAATAGTTCGTTTGTCTGAAAGTTCACTGCACTGGACTGGTATTTCCAAAGTGAACAGGGAAGCACAACTTTAGGGCAAGGCAAACGCACCAAAGGCTCCTCTGGAAAGGGAGAGCTAACTGTCTGCCCCTCCTTCTTCCCCAATCTAAATTTACCAATTCAGATGGAAGGTATGGAGCACTAGAGACTGGATTCTGAGCTGGCTCTACCACCCACTTGCTTTGTGACTTTGACATGTCTTCATTCTCCTTTGATCTCATATTTTCTAGACATGTAAGAAAAGAATAAGTTTTATCTTACCTTCTTCCCAGGGTGGTCATGAGGCGGTGAATATTGACCCTATGTTATAATTCATCCCACTTTCCCTCTACACCAACCCACCCTGTATAGCATGCTGTACGCACAGTGAAGATGTCAAAAAAATGAATGGGTAGGTGATTGGATGGATGATGGAAGAATGAATGAATGGACAAATGGAATCTAATCACCTCACAGTGCTTCAGGGTGGCTTCCTGAAGGCAGACAAATTGAAGGGAAGGGGCTTAAGAGTGACTAGGAGAAGCTGGAGAGACACTCTACTGAGACCAAGAGACTGGAGAGGTCATCTCCTTCTTCATGTTCTCATTCCCATATGAAAGGGACACAGGACTGACTGGAATTTTGACAGCAAGAATAAAGGATTATAAAAATAAAGTAAGATGGGAAAGATTGTTGGACATTAAAGATTTCAAGTGTCTTCTGAAGATTTCTGCACTTCTCTCTCTCTCCCTCTCCCCACTTCCCCCACCCCTTTGCCCTCGGATGGACCTTTGAGTCCATATAAACATCAAGCCTCTTTGTGGAGCATGGGGAGGAAAAGAGGTCAGCAGAGACAAAGTCAGAATGGAAATTGAGACAAAACTATAAGAAATTTATTTCAAGCCTAATGAGGCAAACCACATTTCAGGAAAATGGCAATTATAACTTGATGATAACAGATCAGAGGCAGTGTCACCATGCTGCACCCCCATAAACAGTGTTGCTTCCTGGGCCTACCTTTCTCTGGGAGCCAGAGACTTACTGGAGATGGGGCTCAGGTAGCAGGCAGTGGTCTTGGGGGAAGGGGACCCAGGTCACTTCCAGGAGCTCAGGCCCAGCCCAGAGCCCTGCGGACCCCACCACATCCATCCTCACTACCTCCCTCCAGCTCTGCACTGCCCTGGGAAGTCCAGGGGCTCCCCAGTGTCACTCATTTGCATGCTATCATCACGGTTTTTGCTATATCCACCTACCATCTGTGCCTGCTATTCATTTTTTGTTCACCATTTGATCTATTTTATTCACTGACATGTAACTATTATAAAAAGAAACCTCCCCTAACTGCCACACATAAAAAACTAGATCATTTGTCTTCATTAATTAGAATGATCATGTAGCTATTAACATAAATCTTCTTGTACCACTTAAAATCATGCACACTCATGGGGTTCCCATGCCATACCTTATGACTCAGTAGTGAAAAATCCCTTCTGGATTAGTTTGAATTTACCTCTTTATGACTTTCAAGGCCTAAGAATCTTTTGAAAACTCCCCTATCAAAATATCATCACACTGCAGCGCTAGCCATGCATTCATTCATCCCAAAGGTAAGTATTGAGCACCTACTGTGTACCAAGCACTGTGTTAGTCACTTGACATTCAACAGCAAGTAAAACTGACCCAAACATTTCTGCCTCTTGGAGCTTACACTCTGTCTTAGTTCCTCTGTGTTGCTATGACAGCTGGATAATTTATAAAGAAAAGAGATTTATTTGACTCACAGTTCTGCAGACTGGACAAGAAGCATGACTCCAGCATTGCTGGGATCTCAGGAAGCTTCCACTCATGGCAGAAGGCAAAGGGAAGTAGGCATCAAATGGTGAGAGAAGAAGGAAGGAGGGCGGTGCCAGGCTCCTTTTAACAATCAGTTCTCATGGAACTAAAAGAACAAGCACCCATTCATTTCCAAAGGACAGCACAAGGATGTTGATATGGGGTTTGCTTCCATGATCCAAATATCTCCCACTAGGCCCTACAAATTTCAATCTAAGACCTGGTAAAGCCAAATAAATTATATCCAAACCATAGCATTTTCCCCCAGCCTTCCTGAATCCCATGCCTTTCTCACACTGCAAAATAAAATGACCCCTTCCAATAGCTCCCTAAAGTCTTAACTTGTTCCAACACAAATTCAAAAGTTCAAAGTGGTATCTGAGACTCAAGGCAAATTCTTTCCAGTTATGAGCCTGTATAATCGAAAAAAAAGTTATTTACTTCCAAGATACAATGGTGGAACAGAAATTGGGTAATCAGTCCCATTCCAAAAGGGGAAAATCAGACAAAATAAAGGCGTAACCGGCCCCACACAAATCTGAAACCCAGCAGGGCAGATATTATATCTCAAAGCTCCAGAATGATCTCCCTTGGACTCCATGTCCTACATCTTGGGCACACTGGTGTGAGGGGTGGGCTTCCAGGGCCTTGGGCAGCTCTATCCCCATGATTTTGCTGGACTTGGCCCACATGCTTGCCCTCGCTGGTTGAGTCTAATATCTGCTGCTTTTCCTGACAGTGCACGCTGTGGGTGACTCTACCATTCTGGGGTCTGTAGGGTGGTGATTATGCTTCTATGGCTCCCCTAAGTGGTGCCTCAGTGGGTACTCTCTCTGGGGGTTCCAACTCCATATTTCCTCTCTGGGGGTTCCAACTCCATATTTCCCCTTGGCATTGCCTTAGTGGAGTTTCTCTGCAGGGGCAGAGCCCTGCAGCAGTCTTCTGCCTGGACTCCCAAGTTTTCTGAAACATTCTCTGAAACCTAGGTGGAAGCTGCCAGCTTCCATTGCTCTTGCATTCTGTTGCCTACAAACTTAATGCCATGTGGAGGCTACCAAGACTTAAGGCTTGCACCCTCCAGAGTGGTGGCCTAAACTGTACTTGGAGCCCTTTGAGCCATGGCTAGAGCTAGACTGGTGAGATTTGGACTGGCAGTGGTTTGGGGAGCAGTGTCCTGAGGTGGCACAGGGCAGCTGTATCCCAGGCCCAGCCCCTGAAACCACTCTGTTCTTCTAGGCCTCTGGGTTTGTAATGGGAAGGACAGCCTCAAAGATTTCTGATGTGCCCTTGAGGATTTTCCCATTGTCTTGATTGTTGTTGTATGGCTCCCTTTTATACAAGCAAGCAGTTGCTCCCCAGTACACTTGAATTTCTCTCCTGAACATTCTCTTTCCTTCTCTACCACATGTGGTAGATCCAGGCTATGGATTTTCCAAATTTTCATGCTCTGTTTCCCTTTTAACTATGAGTTTCACCTTTTGGTCATTCTTTTTCTGCCATATCTGATCGCAGGCTCTCGGAAGCAGCCATATCACTTCTGGAATGCTTTGTTGCTTAGAAATTTGTTCTGCCAGATATCCTAAGTCATCACATTTAAGTTTAACCTTCCATAAAGCCCTAGGGCATGAACACAATGCATTCAAGTTCTTTGCTATGGTGTAACAAGGGTGGCTTGTGTTTTTCACTCCACTTTTCAATAAGTTCCTCATTTCTATCTGAGACCTCATTAGCCAAGCTTTCACTGTCTATAGTTTTATCAAACCATATCTAAATTATAGCATATTCTAAAGTCCAAGCAAACAAATAAATATAATAAGTAAAGAAGTTTTATAGCAAATGAGAAAGTAATAGGTGCTGTAGGATGGGGAGATTCTGGAACACCAAATGAATTGTCAGAGTAGGCCTCACTGAGCAGGTAAGATGGGGAGGAGGCAAAAATGGGAGCCAGTTTGTTACCTGTGAGGAGAGGATTCCAGGCAGAGAGAACAATCATTGCAAAGGCCCTAGAAGAAGACAGAGCAAGGAGGCTAGTGTGAGTGATGTTGTGATTAGTAGGGAAAGAAGTGAGAGAGCAGATGGGGGCCAGCTTGTAAGGAACTTGTGGGCCAGTCAGAGAATTTGGGCTTTATTTTGTGGAAAATGGGACATCATTGAAGGGTTTCCAGCAAAGGTAAGAAACTATCTGATTTAAAATTTAAAAGAATCACTATGACTACTGTGTTCAGGGACAGAGAAGACTGTATCAGAAGCAGGGTGTGAGTCAGGGATATAAATAGAAAAGCCTGTTATTAAGAAACTGTTGAAATAATTCAGTAGTGAGTTGTTGGTAGGTGAATAGAATGGATGTAGAGATAATAAGACATGGACAGATTCTGGATATATTGTGAAGATACAGTATGAAGGACTAAATATGTGAAACAGAAATATCAAGGATGACTCCAAGACTTTTGGCCTAAGTCACTACAAGTATTAAGTTGATATCAACTGAGATGGAGAAGCCAGGGAAGAGCAGGTTTTGGGAGAAGGATTTCTGTTGGGAGAAGAAGGTTCAAGGTGACTCTTGTCTTATCTGGTAGACTGTGCTATTGTTCACAAATATTTGCCATATGTCCCCACTTCATTGATGTCAGTATTGACCACAGAATCTGATTTGACCAAATGTGAGCAGAAGTCTAAAGAACCAGTTTATGGCTTACCATGTTTTCAGTTTTCTCTTGCACTGTGATCGGTAATGTTCCACATGGAAGCTGCTCCATCAGCCTGAGTCCTGGAGTGATGATGACATAGTGCAGAGCATGGGGAGACATGTAGCAGGAGTGAGAAATCAACCTTTTTGTGTTATGCTGCTGAGATATGAGGTCATTGCTAGCAAAGCACAGCCTAGTCTCTCCTGTTTGATACAGCATCCTAGTGAGAATGTCAAGCAGCCAACTGAGTATCCTTGTGTTGAGTTAGAGAGAGGTCCAGTCTGTAGGTATAAATTGGGATGTCATTGGCATATAAACAGTATTTAAAGTCATAAGACTAGATGAAACCAAGAGGAAGAGAGAAGAAAAGAGAGTCGAGGTCTGAACCCCGGGAACTTGAACATTCAGAGGTGGTGAGAGAAGGAGAAAGCAAAGGGAGCTGAGTAGGAGTGGACAATGTGTCAGAAGAAAACCAAGAGAGTGTGGTGTCCTGGGAGCCAAGGTAAGAAAATGCACCTCGGAGGAAGGGTGATTAACTGTGGATATTGCTGCTGATAGCTCCATCAAGACAAGGACTGAGAATTAGCCATTGGATTTGGCAACATTAAAGTCATTGATAATCCTGACAATAGTAGTGTTGATGGACTGATGATGACGGAAGACAGACTGGATTTGGTTCAAGAGGCAAATGTGGAGAAGGAACTGGAGACAGTACATATAGCCATCTCTACAAGGGCTTGTGCTGCAGAAATGAGCAGAGAAGTGAGCTGGAGCTGATAGGGTAAATGGGGTCAAGAGATCATTTTAAGTGGGAGAAATACTAGCATTGCCTATATACTCCAGGAAAAGATCTAGGAAAGAGGGAAATGTTGATGCAGCAGGAGATAAAGGGGATAATTACTGGAGAGATGACTTTGAGGGAGCAGGAAGGGATGAGATTCAGTGCATAACTGAAGGGACTAGCTTCCTATAGGGGTCCTGACAATTCTTTTGTAGTAAAGGGTGGAAAAGCAGAGGACATGGACATTGAGCCTTTCTCATTCTAAATCCAGGGACTCACCAGTGATAACCTTAGTCCGATTCTATAAGTTTCACCCACTTCCAGTTACTCAACTAATAGTATTTCAATTATGTAGGCTCACTCTTGAAAATTATTTTTTCCTCTAATCTCAGATTTGATTCAAAGTTCCTCTTGTTCACTCTCCCAGCCTGGTCCAAGCTGTGTAGAAAGGGGAAAGGAGAATGGGTCCAATGCTGCGACATCTCCTTTTCTCTCCTCTTCGCGATGACAGATCTTCTACTCTGGGAACAGAGAAGAAAGGCAATAGTAGGCATTTTCCCCTTCACAGACCTACCAATATTTGGATGCTGGGGAGAACTAACCAATTCAGGCTGTTTTCACCTGAAACTGTGAATGCCATAAGTTTTCCTAGAGTTGGTTTCATCTTTGCCCTCTGAACGACTAAGAATCTCCTCCCAAAAAGCTGTAAAATCTCCTTTTGTCCTGTTGGTAAAACCACCTTCTGCCGACTTCATGCTCTTCTGGAGTTGTCTTCCACAACACCCAGGGCCAAGGAGCCCTGGACACCTTGTCCTCCTTCATACTTTATTTTTCTCCATAGTTCTTATCCTGTCTGACTCTATTTTGTTTATTCTCTGACCCCCTAAACTATATTGTAAAAGCCATGAGAGCAAGGACATTTGTCTGTTTGGTTCACTGTAAAATTTCTGGCGCCTATGAAGGCCTGGCACCAAATATTTGTAATATATGAATGAATTAATGAATAAGGTAGGAATTGCACCTGCCTTCTTCCTGAACTCATTGTGGCAGATTTTTATAGTAATGGTCCCAGTGAATTATGTCTCCTTGTATTCTCAACCTTGTAGGGCCTTCTCCCACATTGAACTTGCGTTTGATCATGTGACTTGTTTTGGCCAATGGGACATTAGCAAGAATAGTCCAAGCAAAGGGCTTGTTCACTGGGTTGTCTTCTTTCTTACTGCTTTTGGAACACAATCATTTAAAAAATATATCCTAGATAGTCTGTGAGGGATATGTGGTCCAGCTAACAGCCAGTACTCATCACCAGACACGTGATGAGAACATCTTAGACTTCCCAGCCTCTGCCAAGCCAAGATGACTTCAGCCACAAAGCCCATATCAAATCTATGACCCACAGAATCATGAGGAAATAAAATAAATATTGTTTAAAGCCACTAGATTTGGGGGTAGCTTGTTATACAGTAATAGATAATTGTTACTATATGTGACATTTTATCCCTTCCATTCTGCTGGCATAAGATACTCTACAAAATGAATTCCCAAACAACAACCCTCTCTCTGTCTCAGCAGGATGTAAATTCAGGAGTCCAGGGAATCCAAAAAGGCCCAAGTTCCTCTTTGTGTGTCCCCAATCCCATAAGTCACTGTGGCAGCTGATGCAAATTATTTCCCAGAAACCACACTCATTACCCAAACTGATCTTCTAAAAATAACCAGGGTTAACTGAGCACACAGTCTGTCTGTGCACAGAAATGAGAGAGTGAGATTTCTCCTGGACTTTCTCAGGAACGTTGGGCCTGGGAATTTGTAAGTCTTCTCCAAGAGGAGATGAAGAAGGGAGGGTGGAACAGCTTCATAGCATGAGCCCTGGCCAATGTGCTCCACGACTCACTCAGCCCCCAGTGTTCCCTGTGACTTCTGAAGCCCCCACCCAAAAGTCACTACTGGGTTTTGTTGAGACCTGTCATGCATTTATTTCTCCCTCAGTCCCTCAGGTCCCTGTTATTCCCTCCCACCAAAAACAGATCTGCCTGGCAGTACTCACCAGGGAAATCATCCTGTAGCATACTGACCCCATGGAATTAAAAACCTGGCCTGCTATGTTAGCAAGGGTGAGTGGACAGGACCCGCAATGCTGCCTCAAACACCCGCAATCCTGGTTTTCCCAGCCCTGGGGAAGGTGTAATTAAGGCACACAGGAACAGATGTGGCCTCATTTTGTACAGGCCACTGATCCCTGAGTCTTTGAAACCAAGCATCTGGGGGCCCAACAGGGACTGCCTTCCCCTCCCATGACTGTTCTCATTCCCAAAGTACGCCATCAATGTTCAGATTTCAGTCATGTGTACTGAGTGGGAAATAACCTGGAGGTGGTGAATATCCAGGATGGAGAAAACTTACACCCCTTCTGAGGTCTTCTCTAGCCTTTTCTCCCAAGAGCTCCCCAGATCTGTGGGATGGCTCTGCACCCCCACCCCAGGAAAACCCCAAGCTTTCTTCTGCACCCAGGACCTCCCCAGATGAATGTGAGCCCTCTAGCTCAGAGGTCACAACCAGAGGCATTCATATGCATTATACTTGGCTAACCAGATGTTGGTTTAAAAATCTGAAACTTTATATAAAACTCAACATTTCCAGGGTCTCCTGAATTTGGTCAGGAAGACAGCTGCTTGGTATCAGTCAACTGGAGTTAAGTAGCAGCCATATCTTGGGCCACCACAGCCCCACTACTTCACGTGGATAATTCCCAACCCACCTTGCTTGGACCTGCCTGGAGCCCAATGACATCTTTACTTTGGGTTCCACAGTAGATACCAAGGTGTGTCCCCAGAAGACCCTGCAAGAAAGGGCTTGCTGACAAGAAGAAGGTGTGGCCAGCCAGTGGCCTCAATTTGTCATTCCTTCAGAGTCAGCCTCAGCTGCAGGAGGCCACCTCCTGTGAGACCACACCCTTCCTAAGGCAGCCTATGTCCAGTGATATGGCTGAGTGAGGTGGGGGATATAATGCCCAGCTGTTTCTGACAGAGAACAAGTCTGAGAGACAGCATGTGCCTCTTGTGTCCGGGTGGCCAATCCTTTGTCAGGCTTCTGATGCCAGTTGACTTTTTTCTCTGCTCAGCTCTGCTTTCTTCTTCTTCCGTTCAGAGGGCTTGGTCCCTGATAAATATTTTGCACTCCAGACCATCTCAGCATTGGCTTCTGGAAAACCTAACTTGTGACAGGGACCTGACCTAAGGGTTGGATTTATAGCTGAACTGAAAGGCATAACACTCTGGTCAAGAATCCAGTTGAAGCCGGGCTCGGTGGCTCAGCCTGTAATCCCGCACCTTTGGGAGGCTGAGGTGAGTGGATTGCCTGAGCCCGCGGGTTCGAGACCCGCCTGGGCAACTTGGCGAGACCTCATCTCTACAACAAATCAAAAAAATTAACCGGGCGTGGTAGCGCACGCCTGTAGTTCCAGCTCCTTGGAAGGCTGAGGCGGAAGGATCACCGGAGCCCAGCAGGTCAAGGCTGCGGTGGCCAGGAGCGGCCACTGTACTCCAGTCTGGGTGACAGAGTGAGACTCCAACTCAAAAAAAAAAAAAGAATCCAGTTGATCACGTGGGAAACTGAGATTCATAGGCAGAAAAAAAGGGGGCAGAGCCATGGTCTTCTGACGCTGAGAATGGAGCTCTGTTGAGAAACTTCCTCTTGCAGATCACTGCAGATCTGTCCACTGCCAAGGCTGTCATAGAAAAGAAGATGTAGTAGATTGATTTCCCTCAAAAGTAGAGCCCTAGACAAGATTGTGTGTACAGGTGGTTTATTTGGGAGGTGCTCCCAGGAATCAGGAGTGAAGGAGCAGAGAAAGTGACCCAGGAAGAAGGAACAGCCCGTACCATGAGGTGTTGTTATAACTGTTGCCATGACAACCTGGGCTGACCTCCTGGCACCTCTGAGAATTGTCCAGATCACCACCCAGAACCATCCACCAGCAGAGCATTATCCACCTGCTCCTGCCCTAAGTGATTGAGGGTTGCTCCCAGGTGTTGCCTATCCACTTCTGGACCCTGCTTGAGCATGCGCCAAACTGGCTCCACATTGCCAGAGAAAGCTCTAGGACAAAACATGGAAATCTGTGCCCTGCATAGAGAAAAATAACAATTATAATAAGGCATAAGATACAGTAGCACAAGAATTTACAAGATACAAAAGTAGTACAGAAGACGGTGTGCTTGATTCTGGCAGTGGAAAGGAATCAGAAAGATAGCTGTACAGAGAAGGCTATCTCTGAGTAAGGTCTTGAAGGATGAGTGGGAGTTCGTTTTATCATACTATCTCAGTAAGGTAGAAGGTTCAACATAAAGACAAGACTGCACAGTGTGGTTGGGGTGCTATGAGTATTGTGCTGTTTCTAGTCATTAAGTTCAAGCAGGAGAGTCGCTGAAAACAGAACTGATGAGGAAGGCAGAGGCTACACCTAAGAAGTTCTAAAACCATTCCAGATAATTTAAAGTTTTGCCCAAAGGGTATTTTTTATTTTTTTAACTTATCATATGGTAAAATGGACTTTTCTGTTGTACAGTTTGGGAGAGTTTAACACATGTATAGATTCATGTAACCACTACCATCATCAGGATACAGAACAGTTCCATAACCTCAAAAAACTCCCTTTTTTGTTACAACCTCCCCCAACTTCTAGCCCCTGGCAATCACTAATCCGTTCTCTACCATTATATTTTTGTCTTTCTATTAATGTCATATAAATGGAATCATATCATATATAACCATATGAGACTGGTTTCTTTCATTCAGCATAATAACTTTAAGATTCATCCAAGTACCTGCCTATATAAATAGTTGATTCCTTTTTAATTGCTGTGTAATAATCTATCATATGGATATTTATCTATTCCTCTGCTGGAGGTCATTTGGGTTGTTTCTAGTTCAGGCAATTATAACTAGAGCTGCTATAAACATTTGTGTACAAGTCTTCGTGTGAGCATAAATTTTCATTTCTCCAGAGAAAGCACCCAAGAGTGAGATGGTTGGGTCATATGTTATGTGCACATTTAACTTTCCAAGAAATGTCCAAACTGTTCCCCAGAATGTTTGTCCCATTTTTGCATTCTAATCAGCAACTCATCGGCACTTTGATGTACTCTTTATGTCAGTTATTCTAATATGTGTACAGTGATTTGCACAAAGAGCTTTAAGCAAGGGAGTGATATAATCAAGTTGGGAGAAAAATTAAAGACAAGGAAACCAGTTAGAAGAGGGATGCAATAATGAAGGCAAGAGGGACAGGGTACTGGCAGTGGGGGTGAAGCATAGGGAAGAGATGCTGCAGGGGCGAGTCAGTGGAACTTGGGGTTGAGGAGAGAAGTCCAATATGACTTCCAGGCTCTGCTCATCAAGACCTCAAGGTCCCATGTAGAGGGGAAGGTGGCATCCCACTGTGAGGAGTGAGGTGAGTCGCTGGGGAGTAGAGAGCCTCTCATCCCTGCCGGCTGTGTATCCCCATGTGCATAAGTACTCCAAACAGCTTGTCTCCATTTACCAAGGACAATTTACATCCCCTCTAAAGGGGGAAAGGTGCCTATCTACCAGCCTGTGTTTGCAGAATTATAAACCTGCCAATAACCTGAAGTTTGGGAGTGACACATGCCGATTGCAAACATAAATGCAAGCGTTCTGGTAGGGAATCAGGTGAAACGCCCCAGATATGGAGCAGCCAGGGAAGGAGGTAGAAAACCCCATGAAATGTCTGAATGAATGTTATCTCCTTCCTTGGAGTAAATGAGCTTCTCCTGTCCACATTAATAATTTTTGGAAGATGTTTTCTGTTGGCTCAGTTGTTCTTAGAACCTTGGCTGAGGTTATCAGTTTTGAAGCCACAGATAAAATAAAATGTGCGTACCAGAAAATAAGAATTCTAAGTAGAAGCTGCCACTTGGACATGATATCTGTGGCTTACATGCAATATGGGATTGGGTGGGCTGGGCACCAAGGCTAAAGAAAAATACTCCAGAACTTCCTCCTGAAAGAGGAACCCCAGTGTATCCTAAACAGCTCAGTGCCAGGTCCTAAACTAATGGAGCCCGTGCCTCACCGTGGGGAAGGAATTCTGCAGAGTTCTCTAGTAAATTCCCTTCCTGTCATCTCTACAGTATCCATCCTTCTCTGAGGTCCACAAATATTGTACCTCACTGCAGAATTTTCAAAGTCCCCTCTTATCCTTGCCTTTATCTGAACCTCACAATAACTCCAGTATTCTTTCTCCTTGAAGGAAATGAAGTTTAGAGAGACCATGTAAGACTGTACACCCGTCAGTGGTAGAATTAAGATCAAAACTCAGGTCTTCGGATTCCACACCCAGAGCAACCTTTCAACATGCTTTGTCACTTTATCTTTGGGATGTTACTTCAACCCCTAAAGCAATTTGGAGATCATTACAGTCTGTACAGTGGACTTCTGTTGGATTGGCTGCTCTTACCGCCACTTTCTGGAAACTGCTCTTCCTGCCTGCCCTCTGTTTGTTTATAGTAGCCATGTTTGTACAGTAGGATGCTCACTGCTCAACCTCTAGTTGATGAGTTAACAGTAGATGCCTGGTCCAAGGTGAACCAATCAGAATCCCCGCCCTGGGAATTTAGGATGATGACTGAGAAAGTAAGAATAGGTTCTCTCTGGAAGGCTGTGCCATGTGACTTCAGGCCATATCTTCCACTAACATAGTAAGGGAAACAGAATCCACAAGGAGAGAGAAGATTGAAGATGAGAAGAGGAGGTCAGAGAAATAGAGGTAAGTACTGGGGTAAGTGGTGAGGAGCCTTTAGAAAGGGGATTCATTAAGATAGATAAGTGGGACCTCATTAAACTGAAAAGCTTCTTCTGCAAAGCAAAAGAAACCATCAAGAGATACCCAAACCGGGTAAAGATACAACAACAACAAAAAAACTACAGGCCAATATCCTTGATGCTGAAATTCTCAACAAGATTCTAGCAAACTGGATTCAACGACACATCTCAAAAATTATCTACCATGACCAAGTAGGCTTCATCCCCAGGATGCAGCACTGCTTCAACATCCACAAAACCATAAATGTAATTAAATACATTAAAACAAAAACCACATGATTATATCATTAGACACAGAATAAGTATTCGATAATCCAGCATCCCTTTTTGATAAAAATCCTCAAACATCTAAGCATAGATGGATCATACCTCAAAACTGTAAGAGCCATCTACAAGAAACCCACAGCCAGCATACTGCTAAATAGACAGATATTGGAACCATTACCCCTGAAAACCAGAACAAGACAAGGATGCCCATTCTCACCCCTCCTGTTCAACATAGAATTGGAAGTCCTAGCTAGAGCAATCAGACAAGAGAAGAAAATCAGGGATATCCAAATAGGAAAAGAGAAAGTTAAGTTATTCCTCTTTGCAGATGATATGATTCTATACCTCAAAAACCCAAGAGAATCTGTCTAAAACTTCCCTGCACTGATAAAGGACTGGCAAAGTTACAGGATATAAAATAAATGTGCAAAAGACAGTCACATTTCTATACACCAACAATAAATGAACAGAAAGTCAAATAAAAAGCACAATCTCATTAACAATAGCCACAAAAAAAAAAAAATACCTTGACATCCTCCTAACCAGAGAAGTGAAAGACCTTTACAACAAAAAACACAAAACACTGCTCAAAGAAATCAAAGATGACACAAACAAATGGAAAAATATTCCATGCTCATGAATTGGAAGAATCAGCATTGGTAAGATGTCCATCCTACCCAAGGCAATCTACAGATTTAATGCAATACCCATTAAATTACCAGTAGTATTTTTCTCAGGTCTGGAAACGACAATACGGGAATTCATATGGAAACATGAATGACCACGAATAGCCAAAACAATCCTCAGCAAAATAAACAAAGCAGAAGGTATATCACACTCCCGAACTTTAAACTTTATTATATGGCTACAATAATTAAAACAGCCTAGTGATGGCACAAGAACAGGCATATAGATCAATGGAACCGGATAGAGATTCCAGAAGCAAAACCTCAATATTTCTATCAACTCATCTCCGACAAAGCCTCCATCAACCACCACTGGGTAAAAGAGAACCTATTCAGTAAATGGTGCTGAGAAAACTGGCTGACCACATACAGATGGTTAAAACAAGACCCCTACCTATCACTATACACAAAAATCAACTCTAAATGGACCAAAGACCTAAACATAAAACCTCAAACTATAAAAACCTTAGAAAATTCAGGAGACACTCTTATGAAAATTGGAACTGGCAACTAATTTCTGATCAAAACACCAAGTGCCCATGCCATGAGAGATAAGATGACAAGCTTCTGCAAAGTCAAAGAAGCCATCGAGAGAGGGAAGACAGTCCACAGACTGGGAAAAAATATTTACCAACTCCATATCTGACAAAGGCCTAACATCTAGGATCTGCAAGGAACTCAAATGTGCTGAAAAGAAAAAAAAAACAAACCAGCAGTCCCATTACAAAGTGGGCAAAAGATATGAACAGATATGAACTTCTCAAAAGAAGACATATGAGCAGCCAACAGATACATGAAAAAATGCTCAGCCTCACTAGTCATTAAAGAAATGCAAATTAAAACCACACTGAGATACCACTTAACTCCAGTCACGATGGCCATCATCAATATCTCAAAAAATAACAGATGCTGAAGAGGATGCGGGGAAAAGGAAACACTTCTACACTATTGGTGGGAGTGTAAACTAGCACAACCTCTGTGGAAAATAGTTCAGCAATTCCTAAAAGAACTAAAAATCAGCCTTCCATATGACTCCACAATCCCCCTTCTGAGAATATACCCGGAGAAGCTCAAATCACTCTATGAAAAAGATACCTGCACATGCATGTTTACTGTAGTGTTGTTCACAACAGCAAAAACATGGAACCAACTGTGTTGCCCATCGAAAGAGGGCTGGATATAAAAAATGTGGTACAGGCCGGACTCGGTGACTCAGCCTATAATCCTGCACCTTGGGAGGCTGAGGTGAGTGGATTGCCTGAGCCCACGGGTTCGAGACCCACTTGGGCAACTTGGCAAGACCTCATTCCTACAATAAATCAAAAAATGAGCCGGGCGTGGTAGCACGCGCCTGTAGTTCCAGCTACTTGGAAGGCTGAGGCGGAAGGATCGCTGGAGCCCAGCAGGTTGAGGCTGCGGTGGCTGGGAGTGGCCACTGCACTCCAGTCTGGGTGATGGAGTGAGACTCCAACTCAAAAAAAAAAAAAAAAAAAAAAGTGGTACATGTACATGATAGAATATTATGCAGACATAAAGAAGGACAAAATTATGAACTTCTCAGCAACTGTATGAACTTAGAGTCTATAATACACAGTGATCTATCACAGAAACAAAGAACTGAGTACCACATGTTCTCACTCATAATCAGGCCTTGAACAATTATCATAATATTATAAAAATAGGATTGGCAGTAGTGGGAAATGCCAAATGGGGGGCACACCTCATCAACAAAGGTACCTGCATAATGAACATTTATATAACTAACGCTGAATTGTTCATCACTTCATTAAAATAAAAAATTTTTAAATTTAAAAAAATTAAATTTAGAAATGTGGTATATATACACAATGGAATATTGCACAGCCATAAAAAAGGACAAGCATATGGACTTCACAACAACTTGAATGGATTTATTTATTTATTTTATTATTAAGATGTGGAGTTTTTTACTTAAATTTTTAATTTTATTATAAAGATGTGGGGTACAATTCAGGATTAGGTATACAAGTGGTTATTATACAGGTAAAGTTTGGGCCTCCCTTTGGTCCCCACTTTGCCTCGTTTGAGATCAATACCCTTATTGATGTTGAGCCCACCTCCCTCCTCCACCCAGCATCCTTCTACTGAACTTGGATGGATTTAGAGTCAATAATACTCAGTAATCTACCGCAGAAACAAAGAAGAGAGTACCACATGTTCTCACTCATAAGCGGACCATGAACATTTACCATAATACTATAAGAAAGGGATTAATAGTAGCAGAATACTGTCAGGTGACATCAATAAGGATACCTAATCTCAAACCAGGAAAAATGGGGACCAAAGGGGGGCCCAAAGTTTACCTGTACAATGTCCACTTGTATACCTAACCCTGAGTTGTACCCCACATCTTTAAAATAAAATATATAAAAAATAAATAAAAAGAAAGGGAATTCATAAAAGCCAGTTGCTTGATCCCAGAGTCTGTCAGGTTTAGTATGTCCTGAAGTCTGGGTGCCCAGCTCTTCCTTGGATTCTGTGAGACTGTCTAATCCTACTGATAGACATCTGCCCCTCCCCTCTCTGTCCTCAATCTTGTCAAAGTTGGATTTTGTATCTTGGTGAGGAAAAGAAAGGCGTGATGGATCCTCTTGCTTTTCTTTCCAGAGCTGATCGTCCCCTAAAATCATCTCATTTGCCTGTTTATTATCTACTTCCTTCACTAGACTGTTGGCTGCCTGAGATCAGGAGCCTTTGTTTCTCCAAGCTATAGCCCCAGTGCTGAGCACTGTGCCATGAGCACAGCAGTCTCAAGGCGGAACTGTTGAGTGAATCAATAGGTGAATGGATTGGAGATGAGTCTCATAGGAATCATCCAGTCATGTTGCCTCATCTTATCAGTAAGGCCTAGAAGAAGGGTATGGACAAAGTTCCCATGGTGAGACTGGAATGTCCTGCCTGGAACTGGAATGCAGGCCTTCTGTTTCTCCTTCCAGCATTGAGAGAATAAAGTTCTCAGAAAGCAGCAATAAGGGCCACTGGGCGTGAGCCAACCCTGAGTGCTCGGTGCCATGCTAGGAGCATTATTCATGCTGAATCCTTCAAGCCCACATTTACCTGATAGAGAACATCATGACACCATTTTGCAGACAAAGCCACAGAGGTCCTGGAGGCACTGGACAGCTTTCCCAGCACCACACACTTGGTGTGCAGCAGCACATCTTTACTACATCCCTTTGCCCATTACCTCTACCTTTTTTGCTTAAAAACTTTGCACATAGACGTGCCCTGTACTTACCCTAGCGACTCAAGGCCCTCATTCCCTCAGGGCTTCTTCCTGGGCCACGAACCCATACAATGATGCTGCCCCTCTCACTTGTCAAAACATCTGTTCCATGTCCCATATCTTTGGAGGCTTGCAATCTGAGACTCCATCTAAAAACAAATCTGTGCCAAGGTCACAATTCCTGGGAGAGGTTGATGGTGACTCCTTTAAGAAGTCTTTGAGTTTTGGCCAGGTGTGGTAGCTTATACCTGTAATCCCAGTGCTTTGAGAGGCCAAGACAGGAGGATCACTTGAGGTCGGGAGTTCGAGACCAGCCTGGACAAAATAGTGAGATCTTGGTCTCCACACACATACACACAAATAGCTGGGCATAGTGGTGCATGCCTGTAGCTCCAGCTATTCAGGAGGCTGAGTTAGGAGGATTGCTTGAGCCCAGGAGATTGAGGTTGCGGTGAGATATGATCACACCATTGCACTCTAGTCTGGCCAAGATAATGAGACCCCATCTCTAAGAAATAAATTTTTTTTAATCATCTGATCATGGTGGTACAGTTGTTGTCCTGGCTACTTGGGAGGTTGGAAAGAAGGATCACTTGAATCCAGGAATTCAAGGCTGCGGTGAGCTATGATTGTGTCTCTGCACTCCAGCCTGGGTGACAAAGTGAGACTTCATTCCTAAAACAAACAAACAAGTAAGTCTTTGCATTTTAACACCTCTCCTTAACTCATAGGACTGACTCTCTGAGGGTAGGAGACCAGCACTGTGGCAGACCAGTGGGGGTGTTGCTTTGAAGCTGGAAGCCTTTTGTCCCATGAATGAACACCTGTTCTATGCTTACAGATAGTCAGCCATGTTTACTGGGACACAGGAAAGAGCCTGAAGTGGAGGAAGAGCATTAAACCTAGGGTCAGATGACCTGAGTTCAGGCCCAGATCCACCCTTTGCTAATTTTGTAACTTTGGAGTAGCTACTATACTTCTATGAATGCCATGTTGCTTTTTAAAAATCAGGATCATAATAATGTCTTACAGGAGTGTCATCTGACAAAATTTTTATAATTAAAAATAAGTGGAAAATCGCAAGCACTGATGATGAGTTCCTGCTATGAGCCAGACCTGTGCTAAGCAGAGAAACCAGCCCAAAGCTGTTGTCTTTCCTGCCTTTGAATTTAAAAGGCAGAGACCAAAGCTTCCCTTATGAGTGCTGCTGGACTCAAGCAACGGAAGACCATCCCAGCAAAGGTTAATTGGTTAAATTTATTAGCCACTAGAAGAGGAATTTTCACTTGGTAATTAAGTTTGCAAATATTGTACAACCTTATGGAGTGTATTTCTCCAAATTGATGTGTTCTTTTTTATGTAATAATCAATTAGTGTGTGTTTCAGTTGCTTAATTAGCTCTGCATGTAAATTAATCTCTGCATATTGAAATTGCAAACCTAGTCTTGTAATGTTGGCTTGTTTTTGAGATAAATCAAATTACTGCAGCCCCAGCAAAGGTTCTTGGTTTCAAGAGTCACCAAAAGCCAGCAGGTTCCTTTAACCACCTGAGCATGAGAGGATTTGGTATATAACACCCAGGCTAATTATATTTACCCATACAGAGGACTCCACGTCAGTGCTTATTTTTGCTCTTAGGCAAAACTGCCTGTTGAATGATTAAATTCTTTGAGCCAATTAGATATCAAGCCCAGATATCAAGTAATATCTTGATATTACTGAGGAATAAAAGACATGTTTCCCATTCCCCAGGCAGAAGTGAGAGCTAGCAGGTGGAACTCATTCTCTGCTTCATTAAGGAGGCTGGTAGGTGAAAGGAAGGGTAAATCCATGACGAGTTCTGATTCTACAACACAAGAGAAATTCTGACTCCTCCACAAATCCTCCTCTGACTCTGCCTAGATACAGTGTCCAATTCCTGTCTCCAAATCCCCCTTCCTAAGAAGACCATAATCTTGCTCTCACCTGTTACATACTAAGGTGCGGTTTATGGCACACTCATTTGGAATCAAACAGACTTGGGTTTGAATCTTGACTCTGCTCCCTTCTAACTGTATGAAGCTCCTTGTGTATAAAATGAAAGTAACATTTTACTTCCTCATTCAGCCCAAATAAGATTCAAATGAGAACAGCGTTGTAAAAGCATGGGTAAAGCACTTTGTAAATACTGCACACGATTGGTTATTTCTGTGTTTTATGTTATTTTCTCACACTCTTCAAAAGCAGAGGCTGAGTCGTAGCCTCTCCTCTCTGGGGTTCCCCATTGTATGTAGTCCAGAGTAGTTGGCAGCATAGCCAAGGGCCCAGCAGAGCCTCGGAAGATGGAACACTCAACCTGGGTCAGCTTTCCTTGGAATTTTGTTGTGTATTTCCTGAACTACTGCGTGGTTTCATGTCCTGTAGATTATTTTGAGAAATGTGGAACAAGTATAATCCTGTCTCCGGAGCTTACAGATGCTTGGGGCTATGAAGACAGGACTAATCATATCCCACTGCTTCTGTCATTTTCTTTTAGACATGGTAAAAAAAAAAATCAAGAAATGAAGACTTGACCTTTCCCATGTGATTTAGTCAGGAAAAAATCCACTATGGGACCAGAACCATCATATTGGCCTCCCACAGGGGCTCACTCCCCAGAGGTATGCCCAAAAGGCCATGGACTCTGTACCAAGCCTCCAATGACTCCAGGGAGTATCCAGGGCCTCTTTGTGAAGCTGCAGTGAAGAGTGTTGCCAAATGGGCATCATCCAAGACTGACCACTAGAGTCTGCCTGGGGGGCCATGGATTAATATTATGGGAGAGGGATCCATCACCCCAGTGGGAAGGAGAACTCTGTAAGGCAGGAACCCCTTCTGACCCAGAACACTCAACACAACCTGAACACACATTAAGTGCCTAGTAAAAATGTATAAGAATCGAGGGAGTGGTGAACACAAGTAAAGGAAAAAGTGAATGTGTGGATGCATAATAGCCAAGGAATCAACGAGTAAATGAAATAGTCAACAGACATAAAAGAGTGAATAAAGAAAGGAATGGCTTTGAATGAACCAAGCTGAGAATGAAGAGCCCAGTCTTCTTGCCCTCATCTTCTCCACATGAAACATTTTCTAAAAGCTGAGAGCGTTGGGAGTCTGCAAGACTGAGACCACGTTTTGCTACATTTAGGAATCCCCTTCATCCTTAAAGCCCTGGATGAATTTTCAAGTCATTGAGAAATTAGTTTTCACACTTCTGTACCTGCTGCCTAGGAACATAGGGGATTTCTGCAGCCAAGGGTTACCTGTGTCCAGAATCATCATTCAGAACCTTGTGGCCTTCATCCACTTGCACCATGGGGTGAACACGTCCATGAGAGATGTTTCAGAAACGACCATTCAGAGCTCTGGGAGCACTTTGACGACTCCAAGTGACATTTACCTGGGGCAGGTAACTGAGGGCCTGAAGGTTTTCACTAGAAACACAGGGAGAATAAACATTCCTCCCAATTGCCAATTCCTCTTCTCCCATCTTAGAATTGAGGTCTCCTGCCTCCATGTTCCAATACCTGGTGTTTATGTCATGCTACAGCACTTAGCGGTCTACTAAGAAATTCTGAGAAGGACATTGGTGAAGACCTGACCCAATTTAGGGGAGGTGCTGCCGGAAAGATCCACCTGCACAACAGCCCAGCACATATGCTGTACAGCCAAACTCAGGGCCTCCTGGAAAAACTGTGAACAGTTAGAACGGTTTGCTTTAACATCCCTCTCTGACCTGCTCAAGGATGGTGTGCACAGCCTGGTCTCTTTTTTTTTTTTTGAGTTGGAGTCTCACTGTTGCACAGACTGGAGTGCAGTGGCCACTCCCGGCCACCGCAGCCTCGACCTGCTGGGCTCCGGCGATCCTTCCACCTCAGCCTTCCAAGTAGCTGGAACTACAGGTGCATGCTACCATGCCTGGCTAATTTTTTTTTGATTTATTGTAGAGATGAGGTCTCGCCTGCCCAGACGGATCTCGAACCCATGGGCTCAGGCAATCCACTCACCTCAGCCTCCCAAAGGTGTGGGATTACAGGCTGAGCCACCGAGCCTGGCTCAGCCTGGTCTCTTTTCTAGCTGCTAACTAATCAGTTTACCCCCTTCCTCCCGACATACACACACCCCTGCCAAATGCAAACAAGATTCACTATTCTGAGAATCTCTGCTGGTTTTTGCCTCTCTCCTTTCTCCCCTCTCTCTTACAAATCCTATTTTTTTGCTACAGTTCACTGACTATATTTCCTCACTACAATGGGAGGGAAACATAGGATGCTTTAACAGAGCCTGAGGGACATTTTATAGGATGCTGAATTTCAGTTTTAAAACCAGACAGTCACAGGCAAACCAGGACTAATTGTTCATGTGAGAAAATTTGTGTGTCAAATAACTGTCTCAGTCATTGCTTAAAACTGCTTAACTTGTGGTGTTCTTGAAACATAGTGAGCATTCAACAAATATTAGCTACTATTATTATTTTTGTTGTTGTTATATTCAGGTTGTTCAGATATAATGTCACTCCCACCCAGGGGCATTTTTTCCATTCTCCCAGTGCCCAAACTCAGCAATGTGCCTCCACAGATTGTTTGCAATGGGTCAAATTGTGTCCTTTTAATTCAACAAAGTTCACCAGGTCCCTACCATGCCCCAAACACTGAGCTGGACAGAGATTCAACAGTAAACTCCAAATAGACTTACTCTGCCCGCACAAGGCTTACAGTTTAGTTTGGGAGACAGTTATTGAATACACGGATTTCTGAATTCATATATACTCACAAATTGTGGTGAGAGCTAGGAAGGAGAGCCGCAGGGTGGTATGTGAGAACCTAACAGGGAAACTTAATTTGGTTGGAAAGTCAGATGAGACACTTCTGAGGAATCACATTTCAATTAAGACTAAAAGGTTGTTGCTAGGTAGGGAAGCGATAATGGCAGATTGCTCACATTGAGAGATAGAAACAGTCCTACAAATTTTGGTTGTTCCTTGAGCTCTTAGGATTAATGAACCAGGAAGTCTAGTGACTTAAACAAAGCCAATGGTGAAAAGGCTAAAGTTAAAGATTTCCATGTAGCTTAACTAATGATTTCATATTCAGCTGTTCTGCAAGAACAGTCACATATACATGTGCCACAATTTGAGCAAGTGTGATCTATAAAAACCCAGTTTTATACAAGCACTGGGTTGTGAAGGGGGTGCCCTTGACTTTAGGGAAGATTCTCCACCCTAGGGCTGTTTGGGGTGAAGGAAAGAGCTCGAGAGTCAGAGGCCCTCGGTCAAGATCCCATTTGGCCCCTTACTACCATGGGCACTTGTGCTGATTACTTATCCCCTCTTTCCCTGTCCTTAAATGGGTACCTTTCCCCCACCTCACATGTTTTGCAGGGTTTTTATGAGGAGCAAATGAGGAAAGCTCTGGAAAAATGTTAGCTGTCAGCATCTCTCTCTCCCTCCAAATTGTGAGCTGCCTCAGGACAGGAACGAGATGTGCTTAGAGCTCAGTGGGAACTGGGGATGTCTAAGTGGTTGAATGAAGTCATGTGCTGTTAAGAGATAGAGTAAGATGCAGAACAGCCTAGGCTTCAGTCTACATCCTGCCCCTTCTAGCTGTGCAACCTTAAGGGAGTGATTGAAATCTCTCTGCCTCAGTTTTCCTGGTGATATGATGGGGTCAGTTTCTGTGGAATCAAGGATTTGACCTTAGCTCAGCTGGGTGGTCTGGTTCAGGGTCTCTGACAGGTTGGATTCAATGTGCTTACTGAGGCTGCAGTCATCTCAAAGCTCGAATAGGGGAAGATCCACTTCCAGGCTCACTTGCAAGGCTGCTGATGGGCCCAGCATCCTCACTGGCTATTGGCTGCAGACATCAGGTCCTTCCACATGGGTCTTTTGTAGAGCTATGCATACATGGCAACTGGCTTCCATCAGAGTAAGGTCTGAGAGAGAGAGAGAGAGAGAGAGAGAGAGAGAGAGAGAGAGAGAGATTGGTGACAAACAAGACAGAAGTCACACTTTCTATCATGACTGCCAGAAGGTGGAATCATTGGGGACCACCTCTTATACCTGTTACAGAAAATAACATTTGTCATACTTCCCAATTCATCAGTTCTCATTTATTTCTTTCAATTCTTTGTAGTCTGGAACCTCTATAAGACTGTAAGCTCCACGAGGGTAGGGACTATGTGCCAGACAAATAGTAGGAGTTTAAGAAATGTTCAACAAGCACATGAATAAAAGAGAGCCCATGTGTGCCAGGCACTGTGCTACAGGCCAGTGGAGAGCAAGGCCCAGAACCTCCCTGTGAGTGTGCGAGACAGACGAGTAACGGGAAAGGCCTAGCAGGTTGTGTCTTTCACTGTTCGGTGTTTTTAAACCTCACAAGGGACCACGGCTCTTGCCTTGCAAAATGACTGAGAAATTGCCCAATTTCTGCGGAAAGATTTGTTTGCCTTCTGGGTCCCTGTCATAATTTCCGATACTGTGCCAACTCATCCCCCTGTGCTGAGGGGTTGGGGGGGAGTGTCAGGGGAGGCATAGACAGACAGTAGAAGGAGAAAAATTCTACAGGGCACAACACGCCTCTGAAAGGCTTTGACGAGTCGACCGGCCAGGGGCCTGAGAGCTGACTGCTGTCCGCTGCCCTGTTTGACGAATCGTTTGCCAGAGAACCTGGCCAGCGGGAGCTTTGACCTTGGAGGGAGAGCGATCTGTCTTCATGGAAACACACTGTCATAAGCACATGTCTCAATTTCGCTTGGGAAGGCATAGAGGCTGCGCAAGAAGAGAGCCTTGGACGTGGCTAAGGAGGAAAAATGTGTGGCCCATCCAGGGGCATGGAAGCAGCTAAAATTAACCCAGAGTGACCCTGGAGGGCATGCTAGAAATCAGTATGTTTCCCCTCCAGTGGCAGCGAGTCCTCAGCAAGGCCAGCAGCGCTGCCACTCGTTCCTGGGGGGCCAAAGTGCTCCTCACCTCCCATGTGTGGCGACCAGGCTATCCATTTGTCACCAAGGACAAGGGGAGGGAGGACCTTTGGAAGCAGCACCTTTGACATGTAGGTCTCTCACAGAAAAAAAAAAATCCTGGCCTGTGCATCATCCTTAAGGTCAAGGAAGTGACGCCCTAGGGGACACAGTGAGTGATAAATTTGGCATCTCAACAGCTGCCGTTCTGAGAACCCGGCTGCGCCATTCACCTCTGTCTGTGCTGACAGCTCTGGGGGAGATTTATCTGCTAGGATCTGGGGCTGCCGCAGAACCAGCAAACTCATGAATCTGGAGGAAAAGCATTGACTGAAGCCCAGGGTGTGCTTATTAAAAGAAGAGAAAGGAGCCCCTGCCGGGCCCTGCCGGGCGATGGTTTTGAGTGACACAGGATCAGGGTATTATGGGATGGTTGGGCCTGGCTATTTTGGGATGAATTGAACAAATGGATAATGATTGTGGGGAGAAAATAAAAGCCAGAAGGGCTCTGAGAAACTGATCATGGACAACTGATAAAGAGACATTCGCCAGGAGGAGAGGCAGGTGAGGGGCTTCTGAGTGACCAGCCGGAGGCTCACAGCCCAAAGGAAAACCGAAGGGTTGTGCTGTCAGAATGAGGTGTCATCCCCTGCCAAGCCTGTGGGGACACCAGTGGAGGAGGCAGGGGACATGCTAGGAAAGAGAGCAGGGTTCCATCATTTTGAGGTAGAGGACTGGACAAGATGCCTCCAATGAGAGTCTTCCAGGAGAGCTGTGATTTAGCTCCTGGTTTGCTTGTGGCTGTTCTGTTTTTTCTCTTCTGTGTATATGTTTGATTCCTTGCCAGAGCCATTTTTAGGGCACTAAATATTAGAAAGCCCAAGATCCAGCCCTGAGTTTTTAAAATGATGATGGTTTATGCATTTATTGTCCTTTTATCTCTACATTCTGTGAGGAGGGGGCAGACATGGTGACTCATAAGCCTGGCCTCAAGGCAAACCAACTGCTCAGCTCTGACCCCAGCCAGAGACATGGTGGGGTGCTAATAGCTCTGCAAATGTGTCCTCAGCCCTAGGGGCTCCATAAAGCCTGAGGCAGAGAGTCCCATGACTAACTCATTGGGATTTGTTAAGAGGTACAAAGGAGAGTGAAGAACATCCCTAAACACGAACTTAATGTGCACAGCATAGCACACCCTTACCAAGCATCACCCAGTGCTTTACCAAGTGTTGCCCAACATCACCATGAGAGCCAAGGCACCATCAGACTGGCCCACAGAAACTTTTTTGTGCATGTATCTGCTCTACACCATGTCTATCCTCAACTTGGCTTTGACCCCTAACCCCTGGTGATATTGATCTGACACTTTACTGAAGCCTGGAAGATAATTTTTATTCTTTAGGTAGGAGTGTCCTTATCTTCTATAAAGGCTTAATATTCGAGTAATAGAAGATCTGCAAACAGTAGTTGATTAGCGATTAATATTCCAAGAGGAAATAACACTTTGAAGACAAACATCTCAAGGGGCAGTGTTATGTGAACTCCACTTACATTTATGGTAAAACCTACCATGTTCTTTTCTATCTTCCTTCTGGTGTCAGAAAATGGTGTGTGCTGGTTAACCAGTTTCTGATTTTACAAGGTTGCATACATTACCAGTGTTCAAAGAATTGGGGAAAAAGAAATATACTGACACTCAAGTTTCATCATCAGCAATTGCTGCTCTGTGGGCCTTCTGATATTTCAAGAGGAGCCATACTTCAGGATCTTATGTGATATCTCCAATTTTAAAATGTAGACAATTAAAGTTGATGTTTTGCATCACCATAAATGTGGCATGACTGCCATGAGAAAACAAAATGTAACTGTGCCAGATTCAGGTAATTGACAAGCCTACTAGACCAGATTTTGAGTCCTGGAGTCTGGATGATAGATTGTAATTTTAGTTTTCTGATTGCTTGGATTCTGAATGTATTTTATTTTTACATTAAATAGTCTCAGAGAAATAGCACAGGAGAGAGAAGGATCAAAAAGAAAGCAACATAACCTTAGGCAACTCCCTTCCCCTCCTTATAAAAGTGCTTTGATGAGCTCTTAGGTGCCATTCAAAGTGTAAAGTTTCAGTGACAGGTAGATTGGGAGAGGAGCAGGGAGAAAAACAAAGATCATTCAGGCTGCACCAGGGCTGCATGACCTCCTGACACCCCTCAGAGACCCTCTTTCAAATGACAGTTGTTTGTTTTGCAGAGGGTCCTCTTCCACTGGCTGGCCATGAACTGTCACTGACCTGCTGGAAGAAAGGTCCTTAGGTCACTCTAATCTATGTACTACACACCGATCAATAACACAGGAGTTGCACCTCCACCCATAAACATGTAACTCAATCAGTGCTATGAAGGTGGGGGCAAAATTTGCCCCTGAAAGCCTGCTGTGAACAGCAGAAAATGTGGGTGATTTCATTATCTGTGATTGCTTTGTCATATTTCTGCTGAACCAAAGGATAACTGAAATGAACATAAATAATTCAGCACCATGGCCAGGGCTAAAAAATCTCTGGGTCCCGCACTGCCCAGCCTTGGGCTCCTCCTGGGTTTGGATGTGAAACGGCCTGGGCCCTTGTGGCTATGGAGAGTCCTAGAGGCAAAGTCTGTGCCGTTTTCTCAAAGTAACTCGAATCTGAAGGATTGACTGACCCCCAAAGGAGGTTGAGTCCTTGTGGAGCAGAGCAGTGTCTGGAGTCAGGGAATGGGGATTTCTTGCAGACCAAGGCTTCTTTCTTTCTTGTGATGCTCTTTTCTTCTCAGGAGGACATGGGCCTTCTTTTCTCCCAAAAGACATGCTGGGGTAAGTATTTGGAACAGAACTTCTTTTCTCAGTCTCTTTTTCTGCCTTCTGCTTTCTCCCCCATTTTCTCCTTTTTCTTTCTTCTCCCCTCCTCTCTCCCTCGGAGTCTTTTATTTTATTTTACTCTATTTATTATTCCTCTTATTTTGATAGAATTATAGCATACCAAAGCCAAAACTCCTAGATGTTTCTGGTGCTAGGGCTAACAAATCCAGATGCCACTGGGGGCCAAGCAGGTAACATGAACTTGGGAAGTCAACCAGAAGCTAAATACAAGTGAGAGATGCTACTGAGGACAACTGTACAGTGTGTGTCCTCTGCCTAAATACATTCAAATTTTATATTTTTAAATCCAATGCTGGCTAAATGAAACATTTAGGATGTGATGTGACCCATGTTTGAGATCCAATCTAACCTGCTCCCCTTCCTTTCGAAGGATGAAATCAATAATCAGAGGAAGGAAAGGGATGGACCCAGGGTCAGGCAAGTCGAGTCTTCCAGCTTGCAGGCTGAGATTCTTCCTAGAACACCTGAGCTTTCTTTCTCCACATCCATGTGTGCATTTGTTCATTCATTTGTGTATTTGTTTACTCATTCAACATTGATCCACTTTCAGCTCCAGGCACTGAGGACCCAGATCAACCAGTTAAGACCTTTGCCCTTCTAGGACCTTAGTCTCTGAGAGGTCACATGGTGCTAATCAGTGTAACAAGGGACAGGGGAAGGTCACAGGCTGTCTGTCTGGGATCCCCACCAATACCGAGGAGATTCCCTATCAGGCCTCAAGTCAGGGCTTTCCCTCCCTCTGGCCTTGAACTGTCACCTGGGCACTCCAGGTTCTTATGCACTGGTTCCTGAGTAATGGTCTAAGCAAATGTTACAATCAAAACATCTACTCACTGAACCACCTTGTGGCATGCCTGAAAATGGCCTTTGAGTTCTGGTTAGCAAGATCACTGAGTGCTACCCCCTTCAGAGCAGGATTAGATGAATTTTCCTGGCTCACCCACTGCCCCCGAGCCCAGCCCTCTGGCACCCAAAGGTCCTGGCTTGAATGAAAGCCACAATATGGCCACAGCATGGCAGGAAGCTGACCTAAGTCAGGCTAGAAGGTTATTGGACAGTTCTTTATTTTTGAGACACTAGGTCTCTATGCTTTAGGAGACTGTTATATGTGAGCCACAGGCATGTAGAAAAAGCACAACTTCACTCACTCACTTACTTGGACATTCATTGGACAAGAATCAGCCAAGTCCCTCCTATGTTCTAGACCTGGAAATGGATGAACCCAGACTGTCCAAGCACCCACTATCCTGAGAAGAGTTGGCAGCCACTGCCATTCTCATTCAATATGAAAACTAGAGACTGGGGGTCTTTTATGCTTCCTTCCTTCTCCTGAGGCTTCTCTGACCTCTGGCCTCATTCTCCAATTTTGCTTCTAACTTCATTTTTAAGTCTCAACTAGTCTCCTAACCATCTTCAAATTCTCATTCCTTGGCTCTCACCACAGCCTCTTAAGGAACACTGGCCTTATTTTGATCCCATCTCACAGGTGAGGAAACTGAGGTCCAGAAAAGAGAAATGACCTGCTGAAATTGCAGAGGTGGGAGGTAAAGCTGGATAAGTCCCAGTTCCTCCTGACATCAGTGAAGAAGGAAAGCAGGTCATTCTGAAAGGGAAAAACAACTTTTGGACACAGGTACATCCTCACTTCTGTGGAAAATAAAAACCATTACTTTGAAGCAAAGTTACAGTTCCAGAGGTGGGACCTGCATTCTATTGTTAAAGCCTCAAGGACAGTCAAGCATTTTGGAAGGTAATTAGTTAAAGTCAAAATTATCCTTAACTGAATAATTACTCATTACTTAGTGTTTACTAAGTACTCAATACTGAGTTCTAAGGGATTTACATTTAATCTTTATAATAACCATGTGGAAAGTGGTGTGGCTCTAGCCTAACTTTGCAATGAGGAAACGGAGACACTGAGAGATTGCCTCCCAGAACTGGGAAGGGAAGGGGTGTGACTGAAGCAGGGAGTGGACTCCAAAGCCCCATGCTCTTGACCACTCAGGCACATGGTTTGGTCAGAGTATGCCTTCCCATTTTGAATGAGGAATATTGATTTATAAGGAACAGAGAAAGGTCACAGATTGGTAATTGCCAAATAAATACATGGAAATTCATTCAAATAGATGGCAACATGAAATCTCAAGAAGGTAGATTTGTCCTGTCTCTGCAGGACATGCTGGTTGAGCCTTGGGCGATGACCAGCCATCATCTGGAGAGGGCTTCTTCAGAGGGGGTAACCGGGAAACCGAGATCTATACAGTTGGGTGAAGCAGTACTCTTTTGGCACACCTCAAAAATTAGCTCCAGAAAGCCCCACAATGTCCCTATCAATGCTCATGTACTGTCTAACCCGCTCCCAAATGCCTTGCTGTCAGAGACGTACTTCTTTGGTTAAAGTTTTATCATCTCTTAACATGCACTACCCCCAGAACAGATGGCCCACTAAACCTTTTGTCAGTTGTACAAGTTAGCTTCACAACAAATTACCACAAATGTAGTGGTTTAAAACAACATACATTTAGTATCTCATAGTTTTTGTGAATCAGGAATCTGGGCACAGCTGAGCTGTGGCACATCTCTGCTATAGGGTCCCTCACAAGGCTGCAATCATGATGATGACATCCAGGGCTGAGGTGTCATCTGAAAGCTCATCCAGAAAGAGTCTGCTTCCAAACTCAGATGGCTGCTGGCAGGATTCTGTTCCTTATGGGTTATTGGCTGAGAACGCCTGTTTCCTTCCATTATCCAGAGGCCAACCTCAACTCCTTATGGGCCTTTCCAACATGACCACTTCACCAAAAGTGTGCAAGCTGATAAAGCAACAGAGAGAGTCTACTGACAAGACAGAAGTTAGAGCAATCTTTTGTAGTCTAATTGTGGAAGTGGCAGCCCCTCAACATTGAGATAGTCTGTTGCTTAGAGCAAGATACTCTAGGGGACAGAAGTACACAAGGGTGTAAGTATCAGGAAGATCATGGGGGTCATTTTAATAGCTACTTACCACATTTGTCATTACTATACTAGTATAAATTAGTTCATCAGCTCTTCACAGCAAAATGGTTAGGTGACAGCAGGGGGCCTTTAGACAAAAGGAGGAAGGAGAGAAAATTTTGCAATCTGGAATCTGCCTTGGCTGAGTGGGTCTGGTGAGAAGCTCTGAACTGTCAGTAAACCAAATGTGGCTTTCCCTGAACCTTGCATCCCTATTTGTAGACAGGTGGAAGTAGAGGGAACAGGGCCAGTCTCTGTGGTTTTTCTCTGTTTGTTCCTGTGCTGTGGCTTTGGCACTAAATCAAGAACAGAATATCTCATGGTGGTGAGATTGGCATTGTGCCTGCTTTGCCCCCACCACCAAAGCATCCTCTCCCTCTATGCCCTAAAGGACATCCGACTCCAGGTGCCTATGCATATTGCCCCTGAACCTGCACCACAAATATTGAGCAGTTCCCTGAGTCTGCTGTTAAAATACCTAGGCTCAACTATCTGGAGATTAGCCTAGTCACTTATATTTTGGATGTTGTAGTTCCCTGAACTTTCTTTTTTTTTTTAATTTTAATTTTTTAATTTTTTATTTTTTGAGTTGAAGTCTCACTCTGTTGCCCAGGCTGGAGGGCAGTGGCACACTCCCGGTCACCACAGCCTCGACCTGGTGGGTTCCGGCAATCCTTCCGCCTCAGCCTTCCAAGTAGCTGGAACTACAGGCGTGTGCTACCACGCCCGGTTAATTTTTTATTTATTGTAGAGATGAGGTCTTGCCAAGTTGCCCAGGCAGGTCTCGAACCTGCAGGCTTAGGCAATGCACTCACCTCAGCCTCCCAAAGGCGGGGGGGACTATAGGCTGAGCCACCGAACCTGGCTATTCCCTGAACTGTCAAAGCCACAGTGCTCTCCCTAGGGAGGTTACATAAAGGAACATTTATTTTATTAAAAGACCTCTGACAAAGACACATCATTATCCAAGATTGGCTTAACAAAGGCTTAATAAAGACAACAATGAGAAGATATTAACTCATTTGGCTTATATTTGAGAACTTGACACATCTTAGGTGTAAGACTTTTTTCAGTATCAGTGATGGATCAAATCTGTTTGCATTGGAAATTGGCTAATGTGCTGATGCCCCAGAAATCTTATGCTCACACCAGAAGGACATTGAACCTGTAAAAATGCATAAACCACCTCCCCACCCACAAAGCTCACCCCCTTCCCCCAACCAGATCCTTCAGAGGCTGCGACGTATTCCACATGGAGCCAGGAATCTGTTTCCCCTTACATTGCAACTTACCATTCTTGTCCATTTATTTTAAGCAAATTATTCAGCCAAGTTGACAAGCATGAAAAAAACATGACCTACCCTGGGCATTTCAAAAGAGATTTTCTCCCAAATATGATTCATTGTGCTCTGATCTCTCACTGTATTTTTATCAAATGTTCCGCGCCAGCTCTTAAAAGGACACTGTCAACTCCACTGGTTAGGGCTGATTTCTTTAACTCTATTGTCAAATGAATCCCTTATCAACCTGTAGCAGAAAATTCCATCTTCCATATGCTCTGGGAGATGCCCAAAGGAGGCTCTAGGAGTCTAGAAACAGACCACAAAGACATTCTATCACAAACATGTATCAAGTAACTATGATATGCCAGCCCTATTCTAGGCCCAATGGGTATCAACCATAAAAAGGGCACAAATGCCTGATCTTACAAAGGTTACATCCTAGAAGAAGAGGCATATTATGAACAAATAGGAAATTGGATGTATAAAATAATTCTGGACAGTGATAATTGCTACGAACAAAATCAAACAGGGTGATGCAACAGAAAACCTCCTCAAGGAAGTACTGTTGCAACAGAGTCCTGAGTAAAGAGGGGTGAGAATTAAGGGAAGAACATTACAGTAGAAGGAGCAATGGCTCTCCATCTCACATACTGTGGATGCCACCAGTCAAGGTGAGCCAAGATACTGACATCAGAGATTGTGTGGCAGGAAGACTGGCTCTTCCTATGACCACAGAGGAATGGAAAAATTTACACGATCATGGGCTGTAAGCTCTGTCCTCTCTAAAGGGAGCATTAAGGGCACTGGTAGTGGTGAATACTCTGTCCTGTTTATTGTTACATCCCCAGAATCTAGCTCAAAGAATAGCACAAAGTAGGTACTAAATATCATTAATTGAATAAGGAAACAAATAGTAACAGGAGGAAAAAGACCTTAGAGGGAATATAACTAGCTAGCCAAAAGGTCATAGATGAATGATCCTTAGTGTGCAGGACCATCTGGGTATGACACACCTTTCTTCTTGATAATTATTATTATCAACCACGATTCATTTAGCACTTATTATGTTCGATGCATAATAAGTGCTAACAGCTTATATGTATTGTAACAGTTTATATGTATTACCTTTTCAACTTCTCCCAAAAGTCTTTAAGAGAGGTATTATTTCCTGTTACACACAAAGATATTGAATCACACTTATGCACCAAACAAATTGATCTCCCTTGTAAGTGGACATGGGAAATGATGGAAGATAAAAGTTGGAGCATTTCATGACAATCCTGTCTCCTATCTAGACTGTGACTCTTCAAACTAGTGGAGACGTCTTGGGAGAAATTGCTTCTAATGGCCTCACGGTGTTTGTAGTTCTGTGACTTTCCTAGTGTTCTTTGCACTTCATTGTCCATTCATTCAAATATATTTCTTGAGCACCTACTTTGTGCCAGGCACTGTACTGGGAATGCATCAGTTAAAAAAAAAAAACAGATTAAAGATTCTAGAAGCAATGGCCTCCTCCCACCAAGAAGCAATCCCTGGCACATGGAACAAGAAGTACAAAGCAGAAAGAGTAGCAAAGCAATTATTCACATCTGATTACTGCTCTCCTCCCCTATCCGCGGCCCCACATCTCTGAAGCATATGGACATTCTTTCAACCAGTCAAACATAGCAGGGAGACAGATGGTTAAGAAATTGTGGGGAGGAGCACTGAACACAAATCCAACAAGACAGAAAGCAAAGTCTTATCCAGTGCCGGTGCTGGCCTTTTTGTCCACAACAGATAAATATCAGTCTCCTTGGTGGCCACACTTGGTAACTGGACTCTGCAGCTGGTTTTCAGAACAATTCAGAGTCAGAACACCCCCACACCCTATGTTCACTGCCAACCCAAAGCATCCCTTTGTTTCATCTTCATTTACTTTCGGTTTCACCCGCCTTCCCGGTGACCCATGAGCCTTCCCTCTCTTGATTTTGCCTTCCCAGTGTTGCCATTGAATTTTCCTCCCAATTCTCTTGTGGATTGTAATGGCAGGAATAGGAGGGCTTCTTCTTCTATAGGGCAACAGAAGAGAAGTGTTGCCTACCTGACAAAAACAGCTCTCTTAGAAGGAGACATGGAGAACACAGGGATGGAACACAATGGCCATCAGCTTTCTCTTGGGCACCTGTCCACATCCTAGATAAGCTGTTCTTCATAGTGGCCAGGTAATAGTCCTTGATTTCTGCCAAGCCAAAGTCACAGTGTGTATACTCATTGCACTAGGTCTGTGTCCACTCATAAGGAATCTCATGTTTGTCTCTGGGAAAAGAAAAGGCTGACACTCTCTAGTTTCTTCTACCAGTTTTCATGCTGTCTCAACTGCCCTAGTCTTTAAACCTCAAACAATTCAAACACTCTGTACCTATACATCTCCTGCACTTTTGAATGCTCCCATCCTAATAACTTGTCATCATCACCTACTAGCTGGGTTGTCTTAAATGAGTCACTAAACCCTTCTGGGCATCATTTTCCTGTCTATAAAATGGAAATAATTATACTTACTCCATTCAAGTTCTTGAGAGAGTGAAAATTTCTTTGCACAATTTCTGGCACACTGAAGGCATAAAACTGGCGGTCCTCAATTCTGGGCATGCACGAAAATCATCTGGGGAGCTTCTAAAACACATCGATGCCTAAACCCCTATCTGGACCCATGAAATTGGAATTTTGGAGTGGAAACTGGCATTAGTACTTTTTAAGGCTCCCAAGGTGATTCTGACTTACAGTTAGGGAAGACAGTCACTCCACGAGATGAAGGTAGCTATAAGCTTTTTATTGCTATTTTTAATTCACACTATTTAGATGCAAACCCAAATGCATGTGGAACATATAGGAAAAAAGACTTGCTTGAATGTGAAATTGGTGGAAAGTTTGTGATTCTCAGCTGAGCTCCTCTCTTCTTTCAGAAAGAACTAAATGAAACTCAGTAATCCATAGCCCATGGCACAGTGTCTTAGGTAAAAGACACCTAATCAAAAATTTCAGGGATAATTGGCAAATTGGCTCTTCATAAGAAGGAAGTAATTTGAATTAAGCACCATGAGTTAATGGGGATGAATGCCCATGGCTCTGAGCTCTGGGCTCCTGCCACATCTGCATAAATGAATCCATCTCAGGGATACATGCTTCTTCCCATGTGACCCTGTGAGCAAGTGCTGCTCCACATCTGAGGTAGGCGGATGAAGGTGGTAAGAGGGGACTCATTTGGCAAATTTGAATGCCAAAGCTACAGCTGTTTGAGCTGGAGTGATAGGAATGAGAACCTGGGTACCCACAAACCCAAGTAGGCAAATGTGGAAGTGATTCCTGGGAAACAAAACAGCCTCGTGTGCCATCTGTGGTCTGACTGTCACAGGCCACCCATGTTGTAACACAGCTGCCTTGTAGTGAGATTTATGACATAGTGTCTACAGAGACAATTTTTAAAAAGGGAAGGAAATTTTGAAAAGGAATCATCTCCTTTCCCTTTGTCCCTTTACCTGTGAATTGGAGTCAGGGCCCTCATTATTTCATTAGCTGCTCGCATTTCCTCGATGGCAACTGGGTTCATGAGCATTTGATTTAAGCTGCAATTAAAAGCCCCAATCATAGAAATACACTTTCAGAAGATAATTGGATACATTATGCCAGCTTGCTGGCCTGTTAGCCAGCTCTAATTGTTGGTCAGTAAATTAAGAGTAAGTGTAAGTAAATAGTTCATCCAAAGACACATGAAAGAGAAAGAAGTTGTTTTCTCATTGATCAAGGACTCTTCCCTCCACCCTAAACAAGGATCTCTTGCCTTTGCTCAAGACCACAAATCTGTCACTCCAGTGTAAAAGATATATGGGGTGGCAGGGCATTTTAATTGCTTTGCATACATTAGAATGAAGAACTCTTTAGAGGATGGTTTTCTCTCTTGCTTTTTTTTCCTTTTCCTTCCAGGGAAGCACTCTAAAATGAACCATAAGATCTTTATTTCTTCTTCTTTCCCCTTTCTTCTCCTAATAGTAGCTCACATAGTAGTAGTTTGAGCTAAAGAAAGCTTTTTTCATTACTTTTTTCCCCCCAGAAGTCTAGTAGAGTAGTCAAAAGATAGAATAAGTTGTCTCTGCAGGTTATGAGTCCCCCTTTACTGGGGGGGAGAGGGTAGATAGTACCTTGGGCAGTAGACAGATTTCAAACATTGAGTGTTTGAATATATCAAAGGTTGACTGATTCTTACCATTCTTCTAGCAAATTGAACCTCACTTTTTTGGAAGAAAGCTGCCCTCTCTCCTTTCAGACTATGTCGGTTTGGAGTTACGGTAGAGCCTGTTAGTATTTGCAAGTACTTACCCACCTCTCTCTCTATGGGGGAGTCGACTTCTCAACCCCTTTGATACTATCCTAACCATGTGACTGACTGTAGTTAATAGAATATGAGTGGTTATGACACAGACAACATGACACAGACCACATCTAAACAGAAGCTTTAAGTTGATTGCATGGGTCATCTCCATTTCCTGCTCTTCCCATCTGCCTGAAATATGGTCATATTGCCCATTAGGGCTGTTCGTGGAGCCTGAATGAGAAGACACATGGTGGGGAGTCTAGTGCAACCAAGTAGGGCCACAGCAGCTGCAGCCAACCCACAGCCATCAGCACTTAACAAGACAGGGAAATGCATAGTCAAGCCAGTGAGACATGGTGCATCATCTAGGACTCTGAGAGAGAAAGAGGAAAACTTCCCCTCAGGGTGTGAAACTGGAATTGGGAAATATGAACCTGCTTCCCCTTGCTATCACATAGCTTGAAAATAAGGCCCAGATGTGGAAGAAAACCAACTTGTCACACAGAGAAGTCAGGCATTGTGGTATCTCTTAAGCTTCAACCAAACCATGTTGAAAGCAGATCCTCTCTGGAACATTTCAACTAAGAGACCCAGACAACTCTTTTGCTCAGGCCTGTTTGCATTGGTTTTTCTTTCACTTGCAACTGAAAAAAAATTTCACTGAAAAAGATTCCAAATATGAGGTTCTTCCTCTCTCAGACCCCTCCTGTAGTCCCTTGAAGAGAGGAAGAAGCCCGAGGTCTTGGGAACAGTGGTACCATTGCTCAGACAGAAAAGTTCCTGAGGACCTAAAAGCTTACAAAACCATAGAATTAGCCCTGCCTTGGAGTTATCTAAGGAAAAATTTGAAGAATGAATTCCAGAAGACTGAATTGGAGAAAAGACTTTTTTGAAAGCCCACGGAGGGCCTGATATTTCACCGTTAGTCTTGGAGCTGCAAACAAAAGCTGTCTCCTCAGCCCCAATCATCAATCATTATAGCAACCAACATTGGCCCATAAGAGACTTGAATAAGCCTATTCTAGAGTTTTATTTCTAAAAGCATCAATGACAATTTGATTTAGATGATTAATTTCTTCACCAATAGTCATTTCTTCCTGATTTAAGTCAGAAACTAAATAATACAAACTGACTAAAATATCATTGCAGGATCAATAAAACATCCTCAACAGATAATTATAGCATTAATGCACTTATTCTCTGGTTGGTGCATCAATCATTGTTAATGGGGATAAGTTGAAGTGATTTTAAATAAAGGCATTTTGGTTCTGTGACCCTGAGTCATAGAAGGCCGAAGCAGAAAAGCCCTAAGAGCTAAGAGACTAGGGGTTTCCAGTTGGTGTTTGCTAGAGGTCTGAGGAGTCTTTAGAAGTGCTTCTTGAGCCACTGTAGGAAGTAGAGGGGGCAGAGAATGCTGAATATCAGAAGCCCTAGGGCTTCCAGTTTCATTTTAAACAGAACGTCTCTAAATACAAATTTATTTGAAAAATGGTTTTAGCTACCATAGTTATAAGAAGAAAGGAAAAAGAAGAGAGGAAATAAGGAACAGACAAAAAAGGATGAATTTTAAAGTCACTAATCTAGTTCAACCTCCTCACTTTTCAATATGGAAACTGAGACTCAGAAAGTGGGAGACATGTCACACAGATTCTCAACAACAAAGCCTAGACAGAAATTCAGACACTCTGACTCCAAGCCATTGCATCACCCTTACACATTGTAGATTTTACAGACAATGAGTTTATTTCATTGTGGCAAAGAGAATTGGGGCAGATCGCCCCAAGAAATCAGCAGGAGGAACTCCTGTCTCTGACTCCTACTTCTTACTAACTACACATGCCGGGCCATGTCCTTGGCCCAGCATTGCAGCCAAATTATTTCATCTGAGATTTTTTACATGTGATCTAGAGTCCATGCCCAGTAATTCTTGGTGGGGACAGCACTAGCCTGAATTGGTGACTAATTTTGCCACTACCCATGTCTTCATTCATTGATATACCATTTAACTATGCATGAAACACACTGTGCTGGACACATTAGACAGTAGCTACACCCTCATGTGTGGAAAAGAAGGAAAAATCAGTAGACTATTAGCACAATAAAGTATTCAATTGGCATTTCTTACCTGTTAAACTATAAACTCTGTGAGACAAGGCTGGTTTCCATCATTTGCTGCTCTGTCTTTAATGCTTTGCATGATACTGAATGCCTAATAGATGCTCAATAACTATTTTTGACACTCTAAACTAGCAGTCATAAAAGTTGACACTTATTATGTACCAGACTCTTGGAAATTAATGTGTAATAAAGCATTCAATCTTTATTTACCACAACCTATGAAGTAGTTATGTTATGATAATCCATTTTATAGTTAAGGTGCTGAAGAGTTAAGAATATTGCCCAAGGTCACACTTTCAGGTAAATGATGAAACTGGCATTTGATCTCAAGTCATTTACAAAGGTGTCACCCTTAACCATATCTTAATGCTGCCTCCATATGGCATGGGGTCTCAGGGGAGGGTTTCTGTAAATCAAGGAAGATTTCGTGGAAGAGATGGAAACTAACAAGTGGATAGAAACTGGACTTAAGGAGATGGAGAAGGGTATCCTAAGGGGAGAGGATAGAGTGAGTAAAGGCATGGTGTGGGGAAGACATGGGCACATGTGAAAGGCAAGTTCAATTTGGCTGGAGCATGTTATATGTAAAGAAAGCATAAGGAAATGTGACTAGAGAGAAGGATCAGGCCAGATGCATGGAGGCAGTTGAGAGCCATTGAAAGTGACACAATCGGAGCTCAGTTTTTGGACAGGTTATCTTTGAGAGGTCAGGGGATGAGGTAGAAGAGGAAGACAATAAACTTAAGGACAAGTCCAAGCCTCCGTGACAAATTGATCAAGGCTAGATACAGGACCCAGATCCTGGACATTCACCATAGGCTGACATCATTACTTGAGCAAGTGGTCAGGACAATTTCACTCCTATTGTCAGTCAAGAGCATCTTGACTTATAAGTGACTTTGGATCCAGCTAAAATGGCAACACATCTGTGTGTGGCTGGATTTCCATCCTGTGGCTGGATTTCCATCCTCATATAGAAAACAGTTTCTACCTGCCATTGTCATGAATCCAAATGCTGATTCTATTGACAATATCTCTGGTCCCAAAGGATCCACATTTTTTAGGTCCAGATATAAATCTCATTTAGATGCCTGTATCCTTTGGAAATCTCCTTGATTGAAAACCCATGCATTCTTTAAATTCCTAGAATCCTACTGAAGAAAGAATACTGCCTAGATTTAGCAAATACATTGAGGTCACAAATACTGTAAAAATAACCTTTGACTTCATGCAAAAATGTCATTATCAATCAACTTTAAAGTAATTGGTAGTTGTGCGTATTATTCCTGGAGCCCTAAAATCCAGGACTGTAATTTTCAATCTTGAACCTGCACTGACTCCACTGCCCTTAACTTTAGTTCAAGAGTATGTCAGACTGCTCCCAGGGGCCTGGCAGTGTTGCAGTTAACTTGAATTAGTGCAGAGCTGAGAAAAGTGTTTAGGAATAAGAAAATGAAGATGGGACAAAGTTCTCTTTGAGATTACTAGCTATCCAGATGATGGGAGAGAATCACAAGGTTAAGAATCATAAGGAATATAAACTTCAGCTGGCCTCTGTCTGGGAAGCTCTAGATCTTCCATAACTATTGGGGCTTTGAGACACCCATCTGTTGATTGGTTAAATTGTCAGCCTTGTTTTCTTCCCTTCCTTGCACTGATGACTTTAGCCATGTGACTTTACAGTTCTTCCCATTAAAAGGTAAGATCTGTTTCTGCATCCTGGAATCTGGGTTGGCCTTTTAACTGGGGCTTGGGCTAGGGTAAGGCAATCAGGGCACCTGAGCACAAAAGTTAAGGAGGCAGTCACTCCGAGGGTCATGCAAAGTCAACACCTAAGAGTTAGTGTCTCTTTAAGATTTGTTCCCTAGGTGCTTTGCTTCTCTCTGCCTAATCCCAGTCTTGCTTATGACTTACTTTAGACTGTAGACCATGACAGAATGACATTGTGCCAGTTCTGAGTCTTGGCCTCCACAGGCAATACATGCTTCCACTTGGAATCTTGGAATCTGCTATTGTCACAAGAACAAGCCTAGCTAGCCTGCTGAAGGATGAGAGGGCTTATGGAGAAGAGATGTGTTGTCCCAGTTGGGGCCATACCATATCAGCCATCCCTCAACTGATCCACCATCTGACCACAAATGCATAAGCAAGCCCAGCTGAGATAAGCCCAGGAAAGCCCAGATCAGCAGATCTGTCAACCAATACGGACTCATGAGAAAAAATAAATGATCATTGTTATAAGATGTCTTATGGCGGTTTGCTATGAAGCAGTAGATAATATACCTTCTCTCTTAGTCTGTTCCTGCTGCTATAACAAAATACCAAAGGTTGGGTAATTTATAAATAAGACAAATTTATTTCTCACAGTTCTAGAGGCTGGGAAATCTAAAATCAGGGTGCCAGCAGATTATGTGTCTGGTGAGGGCCGCTCTCTGCTTCTAAGATAGCACCTTCTGGCTGTATCCTCACAGGCTGGAAGGGCAAAAAGGGCGAATGCCATGTCCTCATATGGCAGAAGAGATGGGAGGACAAAGACGGCCTAGCTACTTCCCTCAAGCCCTTCTATAAGGGTACTAATCCTATTCATGAGGGTAGAGTCTTCATGATACCTCCTAAATGCCCCACCCCTTAATACTATCACACTAAGTCTTAAGTTCCAACATGTGAATTTTGGGGGAACATACACATTCAAACCATTGCACTTCGCGCCTTTTCTTTCACCAAAGTACAGGTGTATGTCTTTACCTAAAGGACCTATTAAAACATGAATAAGTGAGTGACTCTAGATTTAGTGATACATACCAAAACAAGTTTAAAAGAGACTCAAGTTACCACAATATAAAATAAACAGAATTCTTCTGGCTCTAATTCTGCCAGGAATCTTAAACAAATCTTCCATTTCTAGGATTTGAGACTTTCTTCTTTAAAAAAAAAATGGTTTGCTGCATAGCAGAGGCAAATGTATTTTCTTCAAACATGCCAACTGCAGTTTATTGAGGGTAGCTGTTCTGAGGCAAAACAGGAAAGAATGCTGTTATCAGTTATTGATGTCTGCTATGATCAAGGACAGGGAGGAAAGGGGCGGGGGAATGAAGTGGTGGAGCGGCACATATGCCCCATAGTTGCCATAACTAGTGTAGGTCCACCTGAAAGGTCCCCCCAGCACAGCAAGCCTCGTGTACTTCCTGTTCAGAGGAGCTAACAGTGCCAGACCAAATCAAGCTATGGAGACCTGTGGCTACCACAGACAGCTCTTGATTTCCTGCCCTCTGCCATTCAGCCCTAAACCAGCGGTTTTGTTTTTGTTGTTGTTTTGGTTTTTTGTTGTAAAAACAAGAACATGAAACACAAAACCCACGGCAGACACTTGCGTTCCTTTTCTGGATGGTGGGCAACACATAAGCTCCGGACAGTTTTTCACCTAGGGTGACTTGCCTCCTGCCCTAGTTGAGCTGTCTTTAAAACTGGAAGCTGTGGTACTTAGCAGAAAAACAACTCGATTGCTTTGCATGAAGATTTAAGGGGCTCATTTTTAATGTCTTTACAGAAATTTACTTTTAAGAATGCCTCTTTTCTGTAAAACACAGAGCATTCACATTAGCAAGGTCATAGGAAGGGTCCTATGGGTGAGGGTCCTCTCCAGCACTGATATCTCCACACAAGCTTGGACTACCCCCATTGCAGCCTCCCTCTCCCACTTGCTTAGCTGAAAGCTCAAGTCAAGATTCAAGTCTCCAGGTCTTAAGCTCTGGATGTCCTCATTCACCAGAGAAGGTTAAAAATAGTTCTTTGCATATGGAAATCACTTCACAGCTTACAAATTGCTTTCGCAACCTTAATTTCATTTGATCTTCCAAACAGCCCTGTGATGAGAAAACTGAGGTCCAGACAGGTTAGGTAAAAAGCATGAGGGCAAGCAGAAAGAAGGAGAGCTGGGACCGGAGCACAGGTCTTCTCATTGAGATCCTGTCCTCTTTCTGCAGCACAAAACTGTATTTTCCAATCACCACCACCCCTGTGGCCACATGACCACTGCCAGAAACATCGCATGTCACCAGCCATTCCTTCTCACTAACAACAGGTAGACCATGCAACCCAGGAAAAGACATCTGCCAGCTCTCCAGAATGTTGTTCCACCTATGTCCACCCCTTCATTGTCCACATCTGCCAGAAGGACAATTCAAGTGATTTCTTTTTTTCCACATAGGGGAGGCAGGGTGAGCATGAGCTTTCAAATCAGGGAGACCTGAATGTAAACCCGGACTCCACCACTTCCTAAGAGGATGATGCGGAAAGATTACTTAACTTCTCTGACCCCCAGTGCACTTTTCCATATAATGGGAATAATAATAGTAATATTCACATTATAAGATTCCTTTAAGGAATAAACAAAATAATACATAGATGAGTAACATACAGAACATAAAGAGGTTTAATGGTACCTGATAACAGTGAGTTCAGCAAAGGGTGCTAGCTGTAGTAGTAACTTAATAATAACAACAGCAATAATAATAGTGTCTGGAAGCTACTCCAAAGAAGCAGGGACAAACCTGGTGCCTAAGGACCTTTTCCTGGGTGTGCGTCATTCTCTAAAGGTACTTCTAATTGTGGGAAGAATCAGAGCTCACACCCAGGAAACATCCCCACATCCCATTCATCAGCCCTAACAAGAGCTCTACATCAACTCTGGATTTATTGAGTGTAGGACGCAGAAAATACTTGGGAGAGGAAGAGTGGGCTGTATAATCAGGTGTGTGATTAGTCATGCTAATGACATTTATTATACTACAAGTAGAACTAATTTACAATAATTTAATCATCAACAAACAACCAGGCAGGAAAAAGAATCTGAGTTGTTGAATTTCAAGCAAGGACTCTTGATGAACAGTTCCAGTGTGACCCTGAACTGGGGGTCCCTGAACTGTGTGACCCTGAACTGGTGTAATTCTGGGGGGAAAGATGGGACCCGAGTCTCGGTGTGTCTAAAAGAATGATGACTAACATTTGCATAGCAACTCTAGAGTTTACAAAGTACCTGCATTCACAGTATCTCATTTGACTCTCAGGACAACCTTTCATGGTAATGCATTCTTTGAACTTGATTTAAGATGACAAACTGAGGCTGAAAGGTGAGAAGGGATATGAGGCTGGACTCAGACTCAGATCTTCAGGTTCCAGATCCCATGCCCTTGCTAAACCAATTTTGCTCATTTGAAGATGTGCATCACCGTTCCTGTAAGTCTTATAAGAAAATAAATAAATACCTGGGCCCCGGTATATTCTGACTATGATCCAATAATTCTGGGGTGAGGGATGGGAATCTGACTCAGAGATATGTTCCAAGTTGAAAACCACTGAACTTCAGGCCTCCAAAAAAGAGAGAGAGCCCAAGATGGTGTGAGGGCATGGGTTAAGATTTTCTCTACAAGTATCTGAAAACTGGCTTCATTTTCTTATCAGTTGTGTGAACTGAGTCAAGTTATTTAACCTTTTAGGTCTCAATTTCCTCATCTATAAATGAGGATCATAATAGCTACATCACGTGCTAAATGAGAAAATGTAACTGAAAGCCTAATAACAGAGTAAATTAATGTTAGTTCTCCCTCCATTTTCTTGGATAGTAAGTACTGGAAATAAGAACTCAAGAATGTGATATATATTATCAATAGCTATTGTTTTAAGTCAAAACCTGTTGTAAATTTTTAGAATTTAATGTTTAAATAACAAGTACCAAAAAAGCACAAAAGAAAACAACTCGATCCCCAAGAACGGAGCGCTCAGTGTCTCCTGCCGAAAGATCAGCACTGAGTACCCAGGCAGCTCTCTCAACACCCAATTACTGCAGCAGCTGCAGCACCACTTCCACTGCACCGAGGGCACAGACTCCTCCCCACACCATGAGGGGAGCTCAAAGACTATTTTCATTTTTGCTACTGAGGAAAAACAAAAGGGTCAAATAAAAGGCATTCTCTCTCTGCTAGGGAGTCCCCAGGAAAAGAAAATCAGTGATTCCCTTGCAGCCAAGATAAATGCATTAAAAATATGCCAAATCTCTGGTTCCCTGGAGCTCAAAAAAGGACCTTTTGAATTCTCCTCAACCTTGATCCAACTTACTGAGGTTTCGACTGGCCCTATTCTAGATCCTTCCCCCGCCCCCACCAGGTGATGACCCAGACGTTCCTGTTATATCAGTTGGGACAGCAGCTGGAAGCAGTGATGTGGCAAAGGCTCACAGCAAAAAGACCCTGGCAGCAGCGCTGGCCCAACAGAATCCTGGGGGATTTCCCCCCCTTTCAAGCACAGTCGTTCTACCCTCCAGTTCAGTTCTCTGTTATCCACATCTCTGGCCAGGCCAGTTCTCTGCATGGAGGGAGATGCTCTCAGAGAATCAGTCCAAATACCCCAGCAGGTCATGACTCAGCCTTCTGGTGCCCTCCCGTCTTAGGTCACAAAGAATCTCATTACCAAATCTTAGGTGCTCTCAATTGACTCTGGAGGAAAAAAATATCTGGCTTCTGCCAGCCTTGGGAATGCTTCAGCTGTCAAAGTGGGAAGCTTAATGAGCTGGTGATGGAGAGAAAAATGCCCCATCTTTTTAAACCTAGGCTTAATCCTGGCTGCCTAATTGTGCCCAGCTGTTCCCTGACTCCCTCCCATCCTGGTTTCAACTGTCCAGTGCGGGCTGACTGGCCACACAGGCGAGGCCCACGGAAGGCCAATTACTGGTCAAATTGGGTCTGGAGCTCAGCACAGAGCGATCTATGTTGTCTGGCTGTGTGTCCACAGATGCTGGCCCACAACCCAGAGGTCCATACTGGAAGCATACAGGCCATGCCTGGCTCAGAAATAAACATTGCATTTGAAAAAAATTCTGTAGTTTTGCCTATTTGTGCAATTCTGGGTAGCTAAAAATATTTACTTCAGAAGGTTTCACCTCAAAAACCTAGATTGCTGGTTTCTCTTATAAAGTCAGATGCTCTAACCACACTAGGCTCATGTTCTGTGTGTCCTTAATCAGCTAGAACTAAGTAGCAGCTGCTCCCACACGCAGAGTGTGTGATCTCCAATTCACTGTACTCTCCACCATTCCCTATTGACATTTGGGCCCTTGAAAACCTTTGTGTTTGTAACCCTTAATAACTGTTACCGGCATGGGCTTTGTTTCTCTTTGTCTGTACAATGACAGTGTTATCTAGGATGGACTCTGTGGTTTTTTAAGGAACCCTAACTGACCCCCCAATCCTTCTTGAGGGCAGAGTCTGGGACCCTCTGGGCTGGGGTCAGAGAATCAGTGGCAGTGAAGTGAATCAGCAAGCTACTCACTCTGGAGGTGTTTGAGGTGATGCCTGCGTCCTTCTCTCTGAGGCCAACAGGTAATCTTAGAGCCCACCCACCACTGTCCTCTGGCCTCCTTCACAAACCAGCTAGGGAAGCCACAGACACCAACAGCTCCAACTTGGGGAGGCACTGATACAGCGCAGCACTCAGAGGGGCTGTTACAGTTTCACACTCTGCCCTCTCTCCCATCACTGCACTCACACCCTCTGAAGGCCTGACTTAATGAAAGGCCCCAAGAAAGATCATGGCATGGCTGGAAAGAGGAAGGGGCTTAGGATGGGCTGGTGGGTGCTTGCCCAGAGCCCATCGGGCCAGGTGCCCCATGGGAACAAGGTGAGCTTCAGCCTGCCTCTAATTGCACACTCATTTTGCCCCACACCACTTGGCCACCCGCAGAGCATCCCGACTTTTAAAGATTACCATGGCGAGTTGGAAACGAAGCCGCTCCCTCTTTGTCTGTCCTTGCGCCAACAGCAGCAGAAGGGGTACTAATTAGAGGGTGAATTATTAGCTTCCCATGGTGCACTGCAGGGACATTAAAAAATGAGGGGGCTTTGCTGCATGCCTTTTAGATGGTTAGTCTTGGTTTAATATATTCGTGTTTCTAGGTGAGCAGCAGGGGACAGTTTTTATGATTATAATTGTTGCATAATTACTGGCCTAAGGTTGCCTATTGTTAAATAAAAATGCTGAGATACTAATGTTTTATTGAACAGTACAAGGAGATAAAATTGTAATATCTTTTTCTGAGCAATCGAAGCTGCTCATTTGCAGCCTGGTGACAACCCTTAGTCATCTTATGGAAGAGGTGGATGGGTTTTGCCTGGGCTAGAAGTCAAATGCAAAATATTTGCTTGGAAAAAAAAACAGGGGGGTGGGGAGGGAAAGGGATGCTGAAGGACTCTCAGATGGGCCTTCACAGTATCCACACTTTGCAGGGACTGGAGCTGTCCAGACCTGGGTTAATGCACACACACTCAACAGAAGGGTTAACTCTCAGCCAGTTGGTTCTCAGGCAGGAGAATGTCACAAATAGTTTTTCCCATTCAGAAGCCCATTTCTGCAAGAGAAACTGAAAGGACACTGAGGTATAGATACCAAGGTTGCTGAGTTAGGGACATGGCCACTATCAGATGGCCCGATGGGGATGGTCATACCTCCTTTGGGCAACCTTAATTCTTTAATCCTTTGAGTCACTGAGATATTATCTGGAACCGGCCAGGCAACAAATTTTAATATTTCTCAAATCCACCTCTTCCTTCTCACCCCACCAACCCCCCCTACCCAAATGACCACCACCAGAACCACCGCCTCCATTGTCTTCTACCTATCTTTCACAGTTGCTGAGATTCCTGCAGCCAGGCAGGAGATGATTCCTGCCAGGAGCCAAACAGATGAAAAAGCTGCATTTGAGGTAGATCTGCTGCCTAATCAGACCAGAAAAACACAAAGAAGGGTGGGAAATGGCACTTGATTTGGGCAAAATGTAAATGCCTGATCAATTTGGTCTGATCCCCTTCAGGTGTCCCATCCCTCAGAGGGATGAAAGAAATAGATCACTGTTTTTACTGTTCTTCCGGGTGTGTACAGCTAAACACAAAAACAAACAAACAAAAAAACAGAGATGGATGATAGACAAGGCAATTTGAGTTTCAGAAAGTCAAAGAGTAGAGTGACAGCTTCCTTCCCAGAAGATCCCTGGGGTCTTCCCTAGGTCCAGCCCAATAGAGACTCCTAGTTCTTGGCCAAGACTTTCACAGCAGGCCCACACTAAAAACCAATTTTCCCCTCTACAGGTTTCCATGTGGTGCATCTCAGGCAAAGTGAGCCTCGGCCTGCCTCTAAATTGCACACCTGTTTTGCTCTACGCCACTTGGCCACCAGCAGAGCATTCCGACACTTAAAAGATTACCATGGCAAGTTGGAAAAAGCTCTGGGCTAGGAGTGAAGGACCTTGAGTTTTGTTCCTGGTTTAGTCACCCTTCTGCAGCTCTAAGACAAGTCACTTCAGTTCTCATCTTTGGAACATAAATCATGTCACCATAATGCTTACCTCACATGATTCATGTGAGTACTGAACGGACTTCAAAGAACCAAGGCCTGTCAGAGTCAGAAAGAGCTCATCTGGTTCAATTTCCTTCCAAATGCAGAAAAATCCTTGCAGAGTATTCCCGACAGATGTCCCTCCTTCTACACAAAGATTTAGTCTCTATAGAGCTCAGAGAAACTCCTGCTGTTGTTGGACAGCTCTGACTTTGCTTCTTCATGTGAGCTGAGATCTGCTCAGCCTGCTCAGGGCACTGCATCTCATCCACACATTGGTCCTGAGGAAGCTGAAGACAGTGACTTGTCCTTGATCTGTTACTCTCCAAGACAACTATCCCAGGTTTCTCAGTCATTCTTCATGTTTCAAACCCTTTATTATATTCCTCCTCTGGACTTTGCTCTTAGGTAGTTTACCCATCCTGCACCACAAGAGAACACAACTCCATATGCAACCCGGCCAGTTCAGAATACACACAATAGCTTCCCTTAATCCAATCACTAAATGCCTACTAACACTGTCTATGACTGTGTGAGTTTTTAGCAGACACATCATAGCTCATATTGCAGGACTGTGAAGGACTAAATTCTGCAGATCAGTTTTTACATAAATGGTTTCAGTTTGAAAATGGAAGTCTCACCCTTCCTGTACATGTATGGTTGATTATTTTGAAACTAAATGTGTGATTTTATGTTTCTGTTTTATTTCAATATGTTGTTTTGGATCTATCTTTCCAAATCATGATAAACTTTTATAAATTCTGATTCTGTCACCTCATGTTTGACTTAGAAAGTTCTGCTTTTCAACTTGGTATATGTGAATTTGTTAAGCAAACCTTTACTGTCTTTGATGAAAAGTACTGAGTTGGCAATATTGAACCACAGAGAATCTGTTGTATCAGAGTAAAGGATAGTATCAAGACTAATAGAAATAAAATTAGTTAAGTTGGTAAAATGAGAGAAAAGTGTACAGGCCACCACTTGGGGTTAAAAATAGACATAAGAAAGGAGGAACTGTCCAATATTTACATTTGTGCACCCACCACAAGGAGACTCAGAATCCCAAGATCACAGTTGTGTTTGGCCTGTAGAGTTAAAACTGTAAATCTAAGCCATTCTTATATCATTCAGTTTCTCTGGAAACTGGATCTCCAGTTTATGATGATGATGCAACAGGAGACAAGCTACATATAAACAAAGAAACATACAGTCTAGTTCATTGTGTCTTGGTGAAGTCAACTCCGAACCATAAGGAGAAACATTTAAGTTAGGTATATAAGAGCTGAAATGAGCTTGCACCCTGCAAAGCCTCCAGACCTGTTGCTTTCCCCATGGACTGAGCTGCAACCTGTACCAATAAATCAAGGATTTGCACATTCATATCGTCTACCCTTCAGCATATGCCTAGAAAGACCTCGAATCAGGAAATAACATCTCCAAGTACCTCTTTTACATAAGGTACTTGGAGATGTTACACTCTCTGTCCTTAATACTGGTCATGAGTATGGAGGGGAAAACACGGGTAAAAATCCAGTGTTTCATCTTCTGAGGCTGCTGTAACAAATTGTCACAAACTTTGTGGCCTAAACCAGTAGAAGTTTATTCTCTCACAGCTCTGGAGACCCAGAATTCCAAATTCAGTTTCACTGGGCCAAAACCAAGATGTTGGCAGGCCCACATTTTCTCCAGAGTCCTTAGGGAAAATTTATTTCTCATCTCTTCCAGCTTTGGTGGCTGCTGGCCTTCCTTGACTCATGGTCACGTTACTCCCATATCTGCCTCCATAGTCCTATTGCCTTCTCTTCTGTGTGTGTCTCAAAGCTCCCTCTGCCTCTCTCATATAAGGATATTTGTGATTGGATTTATGGGCTGCCTAGATTATCAAGGATAATCTCCCCATGCCAAGACCCTTAGCTTAATCACATTTTTCAAAGAACTTTCCCCTTTTAAGATAACATTTACAGGTTCCAGGTATTGAATTCTGATATTTTTGTTGGCCATTTTCCAGCCCACTATACCAGTGTCAATTTTTAAAATGTTGACCAGGACAAAATTAGCATTGGAATCCCACATGGGCTAGGATCCACCATCCTGGGATAATCACTCCTTAGTCAGCATTCTGACTAAGTTCATCCAACTTTCAAGAACTGATTGGAAAATCACCCCAGGGATGTATAAAATGTGTAAAATCAGATCAGGAATGTATAAAATGTTATTATTAGAGAAATACCCAGGGCCTACACACAGAAAAAAATAAACCATTCAAACCTCCCAAGCGATGCTATTCTTATGTCATCCCTCCATTTAGGTATTTGATGAGTTCTGGGTCTCATCAACATAGAAACAGGTGGACATGGGTGCTGCAGGTGGGATTCCCCATGAAGCAGTCTCTGATATGGAGTCTGGCGTGCAGTATGCTTGTGAAGGAGTGCCCCTGGACTCTACCCCAGTGGAGGGAAGCAGGAGTGGACAATGAGAAATGTCTAACTTGCAACATGGGCCCAACCACAGTCTTGACTGAGCACACAGAGTTGTCCTGTGTTAGGCCAAGATGATCATGCCTTCATATATTTCTATATCAAATTAGTCTGTGGGCCACTCAGGGAGAGGTGTGACCTTAGGCAAGGCAGCTCTCTGCAGCTGAGATAATCCCTGAAGGGGCTGACAGCCAGAGGCCATCTGCTGATTGCAATCCCAGAGCTGGACAACTTTCTTCCTTAAAGGGAAATCTCTGTCATGCATCACAATTTCCCTTGTTTCAGGGGAAATGCATTCTCCACAATTCCTAAACACTGAGGCAGCATAATAGAGAGATCTCAGGGTTGATAAACATTCCAGCGTATAATGTGAATAGCTACAAAGAGTCATGTTTAGGTTTTTTGTCTTATGGAGAGTTGTATTTATTTGTTTGTTTTTCATTTAATTTGCTATCAAAATTCAGTGTCCTTCAAAAAGGAGTAAAACAAAGTTGTCCACTCTTACCACTTCTATTCAACATTATATGGAAGGTTATAGCCAAGACAACCAGGCAAGAAAATGGAATAAATAGCGTCCAAATTAGAAATAAAGAAGTAAAATTATCTGTATTTCCAGATGACATAATCTTACATTTAGAAAATCCTAAAGAATCTACTGACAAATGCTATTCAGATTAACAATAGTTCACCAAGTTTACAGATTACCAAATCAAGATACAAAAGTTGATCGTAAAAAACAAACAAACAAACAAAAGTCAATGGTACTTCTCTACACTTACAATGAACAATCTGAAAATGAAATTAAGAAAATGATTTTATTTACAATAGTGTTAAAAATGAAATACTTTGGAATAATTTAATAAAAGTGTATACTCTGAAAACTACAAAAATTCCTGAAAGAAATTTAACAAGACTTCAATAAATGAAAAACACCTTACAATCATGAATTGAAAGAATTAATGTTGTTAAGTTGTCACTATTACCCAAGGAGATCTACAGAATCAATGCAATCCCAAGCAAGATTCCAAGGGCCTTTTTTGTAGAAATGGAAATACTAATCCTCAAATGCATATGAAACTGCAGGGGCCCCCAAATAGCTAAAAACAATCTTGAAAAACAAAAAAGAACAAAGTTGAAAGACTCACACTTTTAGATTTTAAAAATTACTACAAAACCACAGTGATCAAAACAATGTAGTATTGACACAAGGACAGATATGGACCAATAGAATGGAACTGAAACTCCAGAAGTAAATCCATACACCTATAGTCAATCAATTTTGACAAGGATGCCAAACCGTTCAATGAGAAAAGAGGAATCTCTTCATCAAAAGGTGCTGGAACAATTGAATAGTCACATGACAATGAAAAAGAGAAATCAATCCCCCCTACATCATACCATATATAAAAATTAACTCAAAATGGATCAAGGAACTAAATGTAAAAGCTAAAACTATAAAACACCTGGAAGAAAGCATAGGCATAAATCTTAGTGACCTCAGGTTAGGCAATGGTTTCTTAGATATGACAACAAAAACATGAGCATCAAGAAAAAAATAGATAAATTGGACTTCTTCAAAATTAAAAGCTTTTGTTCTTCAAAAGATCACAATCAAGAAATGGAAAGTAAATCACAGAAACAAAATATTTGAAATCATATATCTATTGAGATACATGTATCTGTACTATATAAAGAACTGTCACAATTTAAGAATAAAAAGACAATCCAATTAAAAATGGACAAAAATATCTAAATAGAAGTTCCTCTGAAGAAAATATGCAAATGACCAACAAGCACATGAAAAGATGTCCAACATCATTAACCATCAGGGAAATGCAAATCAAAACCACAATGAGAGACTATTTCACCCAAACTGAAACGGCTGTAATAAAAAACAGAAATAGCAAGTGTTGGTGAGGATATGGAGAGACTGAAACGCTCATGCACTCCTGGTAGAAATACAAAATGGTGTGAGCACTTTGGAAAGTAGCCTGGTGGTTCTTTAAATGTTTAAACATAGAGTTACCTTATGACATCGCAATTCCACTCTTACTCAAGAGATATGAAAGCAGATGTCTATACAAAAACTTGAACATGAGTGATCATAGCAACATTATTTTTAATAGCCAATAAGTAGAAACAACTCAAATGTTCCTCAACTGATGAATGGATAAATAAAATGTGGTCTATCTATACAAGGAGAGATTATTTCCCCCCCCAAAAAGGATGAAGTATTGATACATGCTATGATATAGATGAACCTTGAAAACATGCTAAGTGAAAGAAGCCACACACAGTAAGATTATGTGATTCCATTTATATAAAATAGCCAGAATCAGCAAATCCATAAAAATAGAAAACAGATTAGTGGTTGCCTAAAGCTATGGGGTGCAAGACAGAAATGAGACATGACTGTTAATGGGTGTGGGATCTCTTTGGGAAGTTCTAAGATTGATTGTGGTAATGGTTCACAAACCTGAGAATACACTAGAAATCACTGAATTAGATACATATACTGCAAATGGGTGTCATATCTATATGAATTATACCTCAGCAAAACTGTTTTTTAAAATGATTAATTACCTATAAAATATCAAATCAATAACTCTATAGATGAGGGAGCTGCTGAGGGTGTTGAACAAATGGGATGTGGTATATAAACACAAGCCAGAAGTCTTTTACAAACCCCTCCCTCTCATTTGCTATCGCTAAACCAACAAATATTTCTCAAATCTATCCATCTCTGTCTATCTCCACTGCCATAGCTATTCCAAATCATACTCACTTCAGCATTCTAAACACTCAATGCTGTCTTGCCCCTCCCTTCCAGTCTCCTCACTGTAACACAAGTAATCTTTGTAAAATGCAAATGGGATCATGTCAATATTTTTCCGTGACTTCCTATTGCCCCAAAGATAAACCCCTCCATCTTTTCAATAATCTACCAGATCTGCACAATTTAGCCTCCTCCTGGTCCTGCAGTCTCACTTCCACCTTCTTCCTCATCTCTCACCTCACGTCAACTATGCTCACTCTTTTCAGTTCCTCAACTGTTACAAGCTTGTCCAGCTCCAAGGCCTTGGCCCACACTATTCTACTTGAAGCACTTTTACTATCCTCTACTCCTAACTCAATAATCTTTTATTCTCAGCTGAGGAAAGACATTTTGTAGGAAAGTCTTCTTTGGTTCTCTTTCTTCCAAAAGCCATCAGATCACCTTGATGCATGCTCTCATAATGCTGATAAGTCTCCTTGTAGGCACTGATCACATTTGTCCCTAAATCATTATTTATGTAGTGTTGCCTCCCCTTCAGTATTATATGCTCCATGAGAGTAGGGGTCACATCATCTTTTTTTATTCACAAAACCTAACACTGCTCATCATAAAGAAATTGCTGAATAAATATTTTTTGAATGCATGAATGAGTAAATAAATAAAGTATCCGATAGGTATTATGGAATGGCTCATACAGGAAATACTACAAACATTTAGACAAGAAAACTACCTCTTAGAATTGACAATTGAGAAGACTCCTTGAAAGAGAGAGGACTTAGAAAACAATCTTAGAATCTCAGATATGGATGGAGCCTTCAAAGTCGTCTTGTTGGCATTCTTACTTGCTTGAGCTGGACCCTGAAAGTCAGTTCGAAAAATCATCCTACTCTCAGTGCTTCAAAACAAGAATTGTGAGATAAAACTCTAAATTTCTCATCATGGAATACATGATTGAATAATCTAGCCACAGCTTGTGTTGGCTACCATAATTATCACCACCAACCACAGCAAATAACATGCCATTACCCAAATAAGTCAAGAATTTTTATCTCATGCTTTTGCACACATTGTTTTCTCTGCCTGAGATGATGTCTCTTTCTTGTTACAAAAAATAACCTTGGACAAATTAAATTTAACAGAGTTTATTTGAGCAAACAAAGATTGATTAATCAAGCAGCACTCAGAACCAGGAAAGGTTCAGAGACCTCCACCCAGCAACCTTGGTTGGCAATATTTATAGACAGAAAAAGAAAGTGATTACTTGACCAGGTGGTTCGTGTCTCTAATCCCAGGGCTTTGGAAAGCCAAGGCGGGAGAATCACTTTATGCCAGGAGTTTGAGATCAGCCTGAGAAACATAGAAAGACCCCATCACCACAAAAAATTTAAAAAATTAGCTGGGCATGGTGGTGCAGACCTGTAGTCCCAGCTATTCAGAAGGTTGAGGCAGGAGGTTCACTTGAACCCAGGAGTTGGAGGCTGCAGTGAGTTATAATCACATCACTGCACTCCAGCCTCTGTGAAGTGAGACCCTGTCTCTATTAAAAAAGAAGAAAGAAGGACGAAAGAAGAAGGAGAGGGAGGAGGAGGAAGAGGAAGAAGAGAAGGGAGGAAGAGAAGAAGAAAAGTACCATGCAGAGACAGCCTGATTGGTTATACCTGATTGTTTGCCTCATTTGGACATGGTGTGATGAAGCATTTTTCTTTAAACAGATATGGTCCGATCTGTTGGCAGCCTGTGATTGACTGAAGCTCAGCTGCTGCGATTGGCTGAGATTCAGCTATTTGTTATAAAAATAGATTAACTTAGGCTGCAGTTTGCTTACCTACTAAGTTAGGTTGTAGTGTGTCACACTATGTATGTCCCTAGGTATGGAGGTATAGAGGCAGTTTTAGACCAAATTTAATTTGATTTTTTTTTCTTTTTTTTATTATAAAGATGTGGGGTACAATTCAGGGTTAAGTATACAATTTGATTTAACATCTGCTTTATCACTTCCACTCTTTCAAGTCTGACAAACTTCTTCTTAGACCCTATAGGAATTTTTACCTCCTCTGTAAGCTTTTGCCAACTCTTTAAAAATAGGCACCACTTTCTCCAGACAGTCGAAGAACTTTATGATTTTATAACCAACATATCACATACCCTGCAAAGAGCATACTGTAAAGTCAGAACAAAAGACAAAAATTATGTAGGTCAAAATTACCCTGGAAGATATCTCAGAAGGGTTCAAAGTCATAGAATATTTCTCAACCAGTTCAATAACCCTGTTTTCCTGTGTTTTGGAACAGATAATTGTTTTCATTAGGTACTAGGTGAAATGATTGGCTTGTGTTTAGGATCCACGTTGAATGAAAAGTATATGTGCACACACACGCATGTGTGTCTTTTCTTTTTTTTTTAGTTGGAGTCTCACTCCGTCGCCCAGACTGGAGTGCAGTGGCCGCTCCCGGCCACCACAGCCTCGATCTGCTGGGCTCCAGCGATCCTTCCGCCTCAGCCTTCCAAGTAGCTGGAACTACAGGAGCGCGCTACCATGTCCTGCTAATTTTTGATTTATTGTAGGTCTCGCCAAGTTGCCCAGGGGGGTCTTGAACCCGCGGGCTCAGGCAATTCATTTACCTCAGCCTCCCAAAGCACAGGATTACAGGCTGAGCCACCGAGACTGGCTCACATGTGTGTCTTTACTCAAATCACATTTAGTGCAGAAAACTCACACTGGGAGAAGAGTTTAAGAATGAGACTGACTGAGAAGACACATACTACCTCTCATTTTATGCCTTCTCTCAGAATACTGGAGGGAAAGACTGGGAAGCACCCCCACTTACTAAATCAGGCTTGTCTCCTCTCTTTATCTCATCAAGCATATTATAATGAATTCATAAAGATTATTCCTAACAAGTCAAGAAACGCAATCTACGGCATGATACTTATAACCTATGTATAAACTGTGGTTCCATATAATTCAGGCTTGTAAAAATTTATATTAAAAAAAAAAAAACCTCAGACAGGGGTCAAGCAGAAATTCTTTAAAGAAATGTAAACTTTTATTTCTTCTACTGAAGCATAAAAGTGATCTAATTCATGCCTGAAAACCATTCTACAAACTCTCCTTCCTCCATTTCCAACACCTCTCTCATACCTGACTACTCTCCTAAATGTATCTCTCAAGCAAAGCCCCAACTCTTCCTTCCCAGTCCCAACACACAAGGTATTTCTTTCTCTCTTTCCAACTTTCTCATTCCCAGTCCTTTATTTTATAGATCAACTTAGTAATTCTGATTACATGCCCCTCCCCCCTTGTTTTTTCACTCTTCAGACTTCAAGGCCCAAATCTGATATGCCCATCCATATGCGTTAGCATGTGTCCCTGAACTACATTTGCAAGTACTTACATTTGTAAGTAATGACATACAGTACTTATTTGAATTAGTTACCAACCAAGAGATTCGCAAGTTTAAAAATCCAGATTCACAGCTTCTCTTGAAAACCAGAAGATGTGGCAATGCAGGACCCCTTTCTTCCATGGAAGCAGGTGATAGAGTGGAGGAATGGATGCCCCCTCTTGGATGGGACTTGTAGTCACCAGTTCCCTGCATTACCCACCTGGCCCACCTCACTCACTCCTATATCCTGCCTGGACCTTGTAAACATTTGATTTGGGGCCTCTTGCTCTGCTGACAGTTCCTATTCAGCTTCCTAGATCTGAATCCCAAGCTGTTTCTTAGTTGTAGGACATGAGCAGCAACAAGGATCAAGTATAATCAAATTCCCATCATGTAATCACATTCCAGACCCAATTTCCTACAGAAGAAAAGGCGGGGTCTGACTTATCTCTGTGCTCCTAGCATGGACACTGAGCCTGGCCCAGAGTAGACACTCAGGAAACCATCATCACATGAAGGACAAAGCAAAAATCATGCAAATGTCTATTTTCATGTTCTTTTCATTCATGCCTTTTCCCCCTTTCCTCCTACAGACTCACTGACTCTTCCTAGGCCCAGGTCTGGTGGGATGTGGGTTAGGCAGCAGTTGGAGAGAAGTAGCGGGAGGTGAGGCCAGGGTACAAGGCAGTCCCAGGCACAACTTCCAGCCTGAGCCTGGGTGCCAGGGACCCCAGCCAAGCGCTCCGTCCTTCCCCTCGCTGGTCTGGCTCAGCAGCCAGATGGTAATGACTCTTCTATCCCCACAGCCCAGGCAGGCTGTGAACAGGCACCGTCAAGTGTGGCCCTCATCGGCTCAGCCCCAGGGCCCGAAGCTGCCTTGTTCCAGCAAATGACAACTTTTTAATTTCAAGCCTTTTGTCCCTGGTGAGAGAGGTGAAGACAGAGGTGAGGATGGCATCTGGATCCTGCAAAATGAAAGAGACTACGGGCAAAGAGCAACCTTGAGAAGTCATCTACCCTCCACCTGGCCAGATTCTCCTTTGTCTAGGGCCTAGCCCAGATCCACCTCCTTCAAGAAGCCTTCCTGGACTACCTTTGTCTTCACTGCTCTCTCTCCCCTTCAAACACCACCAGAATATCCAGAGGAAGCACTGATTCTTGGAAGCAGGCACTGCTTGGAATCAAATATGTTTGAGTCTTGGCTGTAATCCTCACAGTGGATGTGTCACCTTGGAAAGGTCATTTGGCCTCTCTGAACTGCAGTTTCCTAAATGGGGACAAGTCCATGCTAGGAGCACAGAGATAAGTCAGACCTCACCTTTTCCTCTGATTACTCACAAGGTTATTGAAAGAACTGAATGGGGTAACATGGCAAGAAAATCCTTTATAAAGTCTATATACAGGAAAAAGAAAGAGGATGCGATTCTACTTCCTGCCTCCTAAACTTTCCTCTTATTGAGTTATCTCCTAACAGTCAGGCCCCTCATTCTGACTCCCCAGGAATTCATGAAACTGGAACTTCTAGAAGGCAAAGATTCTTATCTCCTAGCAACAACCAACAACTCACCCCACAGAGGGTACTCAGGGAGAGTTATCTGGGTGACTGTGGGAGCCTGGAGTCTTGACTCAGGGCTTGACTGGAGAGTCACAGGGATCTCAGAGACTGGTCAGTGTCTAGATGAAAGGACAATGACATCTTAGGGAACTTCAGATTGAATGGTTGTTTCCATTAGCTCTCTTTTCAACCACTTTTGGAGGGCGGTGAGTACTCTGGAGACAAAGAAGCAAAGATACTGGACGGGTTGGAGGAAGGTGCAGCGGGCCCCTGGGCTTAAGAGCCAGTGTCACGACCCTGGGCACGGCTTCAACATGGGCAGGTAAAGATGCTGAGCAAGCTGGAGGAAGACACAGTGGACCCCTGGGTTTAAGAGCCAGGGTGGCAACCCTGGACAGTGTTTCAACATGGGCAGGTGGATTTTTAGGCTCTGAATGCCGGCCAGGAGTGGAAGGAACTTTGCTGCCACATGAAAAGTCCTAGCTTGTTGGGTGTTTTGACTGAAACCTCAGGAGATACTCAGAGCAGCAGATACAAGCAAAGGTCACAGTAATTTTAAAAAATAAATTCCTGGTATCTTTCTAGGCCAGCCTTGGACCCACCGGTCCCTAGGACCCTGGCGTCTACTCTACTCATCCAGCCAGGGTTGATCTCTGCCCTGACCAGGAGGCAATAGGAGACCAGGCACTGGTGGTCAAGCCAGTCCCTGAGGAGCCTACCTGTCCACCTGACCCAAGACAAGATTTAGGTCTTGGGGGTCATCTGAGCAGTGCTTGTCAACTGGTCACCACAGGTCTCATGCCCCTCATTAAACATAGTTTAAGGTGGAATGCAATCTATCTGCTTTGAAAGGTGGGCCATAGGTAGGTCTGAAGGCAGACTTTGCTGAAGAAATAGAATTTCTATTCTTAGGGGAAGAAGGGAATTAAGTTTTGAAGGAAAAATCACCTATTTTTGCGCAGTAGGTGAGAAGATCCCAGTTCAAGAGTAGGAAGCTTCCAACCACCCATAACCCCTTCCTCAGCTCTAACTGGGACTTCCAGTCAAGAATGTGCCTAGGCTTGTGCCCCAGGTGATGATTACAACAGCCAAGAGACCCTGGGTTACCAGGAGGATGTCGGGAAGGCTCTCAATGACTCAATTTTCCTCACACTGCTTCGTTACCACTCCTCCATATGCTATTCAATTTTGTCTTCACAATAAAGTAGAGGTTGTCAGGCTCAAAACATTATACCTGTTGTACAGATGAGAGGTCTGAGGTCCAGAGAGGGAAAGAGTTACTCACAGTAGCCCCTGCTCTAAGCATTGTAATTAATCCAGCTGTAGTTATCATTTGTTAACAGGATGCTGTACAAACAGCATCAAGAACACTTAAGTCAGTCTTAGGTTCAAATCCCAGCTCAGCTATTTAGTAAACTGCAAACTCTGAGGCAAATTACTAACCAGTTCAGACTCTCATATGGAGAATGGGACGTAGTGTCTATCTCACAGAGCTGCTTGTAAGAATTAAATGGAAAGAAAAACTATGGAAGTGTCTAGCATGCAATGTAGGCTTGCAATCAAAATCTGTTTCTGTTTGGCTTGTAATTTGTTCACTCCTAAAGTGAATATGAGGTGACCTATGAAAATTAGCACAAACCTACCAGGTGCAATGTCTCACGCTTGTAATCTCAGCATGTTGGGAGCTGGAAGCGAGAGGATTGCCTGAGCCCAGGAGTTCGAGACCAGACTGGGCAACTTGGTAAGACCTCATCTCTACAATAAATCAGAAAATTAGCTGGGTATGGTGGTGTGCGCCTATGGCTCCAGGTACTTGGAAGGCTGAAGGATTGCCTGAGCTCAGCAGGTCAAGATTGCGGTGGCCTTGAGCATGCCACTGCACTCCAGTCTGGGTGACAGGGTAAGACTCTGACTCAAAAAAAAAAAAAAAAATTTAGCATGAACCTAATTTGCCTGTGTGTCAGGGGTGAAAGGAGGTATATATGAATATGTTTCCAGTGTTTTATTATCTCATAATTTTAGGAATACATTTTTAAACAAAAGAAAATCACATAAAATGTAAGGTAGGGACTCACAAACAATTTACAGGGAATACGAATAATAAGCATGACCAATATCCCAGGATAGGAAGCATTTGTGAATGTGGAACACAGCTCTCAGTAGACCCTGGCAACTGGCAGAGTCCTGATTGACCAGTAACCAGCAGCAGACAAATCATCTGCAAAGTCTCCCAGCTCAGTTGCAAGGAGTCACTCCTGCAAGAACCTTTACATAAGCCATGCCAGGTCACAGAGTGAACTGTGATTTTGCAAAAGGCAGAACCACTGTTCAGGAATGTTTCTCATTATGGAGGTCACACAGGACTCCGGTTGCCTGTCCCCAGGGAATGCTGACCAGGTGAGCTCCACTCCACCCAGGGAGCACAGCCAAGCTGTCAGGACCACCTGAATGTACCTCCTCGATGCTGCCCATATCTGGACTCCGCACACGAGCTGCTCCCTAGGTCAGCACTGCCTCTCTAATTGCTGTGGCATTGAGCCATCTCCGGAGGGTCTGAGACCCTCCTACACATCCTCTTCTCCCCTCCTCTCCCTTCTTAAGCAGCTCCCGCCCCACTAATGATGACATTTCCACCAAGTGGCAATGACAAGAGAAATTAGTTCACAGCCTTTGGCAACTGAACATTGAGCATTCAGATTAAACTCTCAAAGCGAAAATATAATCTGTGCATGCAGGGAAATCATTTGGTATTTGGGAAAGACTTCAGGGTGGAATAGTGAGCACAAGCCTCAGATCCTTGAGGGGGCAAATGGAAGGACACTGAGGTAGCTAAGAGAAACAGGCAGACCTGCACACTCAGAAGCACTTGACTGGCTACATATGCAAGGCAGAGGGTCCACGTCTGCTCTTAACTACAACCAAAAACTGTCAGCGAGTTCTGTGGCTTAATGAGCCCATCAAGCTGAGGATGCACTGACTGTAACATTTCAGCTAATTGGCCGCAGCATTTCTCTCCTATGAGTTCCCCTCTGGCTTCCCCACTCACCAGCACCCTCTTCCCAATCACTGAAAATTATTAAGAAAGCTTGGCATTAAGCAGGACATGAGCAAGCATCTCTTCATGTGCCCTGGACTCCTATTGTTTTTAAAGTCAGGGAATTAGACCTGAGGAAGGGCTGACCCTGAAGGGGACCATATAGACACATGCCCATGTGACAGAGCACAGGCGTGTCTCCTGTTCTTCTGCATTTCCAAACACAGGGCCAAGTTCCAGGTTAAGGGGTAGCTATTATTGAGCCCCACAAGGTGCCATACTGCTATGCACTGCACAGTGCAAGGGTGTACCTTTTACATCAGAGTCTATTGATCTTCTGAGAGTTGGGCAGTGTACAACCTGCACAATCCTTTTAGCAGCCTGTGAGCTCCTATCTCCTAGTCTGTTTTTGCATATCCACTGTAAGTTTTGCACACCCACAATGCCTCACACAGTGCATGACACAACACAAATTTGGCCTTTAATATATACCTATCATATATCTGTATGAACACAAGAACTAATTGACAAAAATGTTTAATTTCATTAAAAGTCTATAATTCAGTTGTTTTACCACAATTTGCTTTTTTCTGTACTCCGTTTTCTCCACTATGGACATCAGGCTGTACTTCTGTAGATAAGAGAACAATGAGTCCCAGATTCTCAGGCTGGCTCTGACTCTTTCTAGCTTCCTGGTCTCTAGGCCTTAATTTCCTCATCCATGAAATGGGACTATTGGACATGGACCTCTAAAACCCCTTCCAGCACTGTCATTCAGGCAGGAAGGACAAATCCCCTCTGGCTTAAGGCACAGGCTTAAATTCACTGTGAAGTATGACTAATACCTCTTCCTCTTCAGCCTTGTTCCTCTATGTAGGATCATTCTCAACCTAGCTTTCACTTCATGGTGGCAAAATGCTGCAGGAGCCCAAATCCTTAAGAAAAGCAGCTGAAAAGCTCATATTTTCCATGGCAGCATAAACCAAAGTTCTGAAATTCAGTCTCACTGGGAAAATTTGGTCCCATGCCTAACCTAATAAGGGGAACTGATGTTTTGATTAGCCAACTAAGCCCAGGTTTATCCCTACCACAATTTCATGAGCTAAGAGCTAGGAAGAAATTGTTCCCAAACAACAACAACAACAAAATCCTGGAGGATGGTGGATCCTGTCCTTCCCAAAAACAAGAGATGGATCCTGAGAATCCTGAGAGGTGAGAAGAGGCCAGGACAAGTGCATCTGGTGAGAGTTCTAGTATATTAACATAAATGAGTATGTGTCAAAAGATGATTACCAAAAATATGAGATATTCTTAATGTCTACTCTCAACAAATACTTTCACACAAAGGAACTAATAAAAGTGCTAAGCACAAAATAAACACAAAATTGATTTGAGACATGAATTCATAGAGCATTACAAGCTGTGTGCTCTATTTATGACACACGTTTACACATGAGGGAGGAATGGCATTTTTCAGTCCTCTCAGGACTGAGCAAGGCCTGTAGGACACCGTTCTCCTCATCGCTGTTGTAGACGTGTCTGGTTTTCATGACAATTTTCATGGCTTTGGCAGCAATATCTTGCAGATGAAGGGCCTTTCTGTAATCACACTAAGTTTGTCTATAAATTTATAGCAAGCGGGCTGGTGTGTGTAATCTTATCAGTAGACTATACAAACAGTCTAAATTTTGAGATCCTTTTGTAAAAGTGGGGCAGAGGCCAAATGGTAAAATAATAAATACAAATAGTAAAAGCCCTGAAGCCCAGCTAGCACTAAGAATAGGGAATAGAGCAGATGGAGAAAAAGGAGGTGGTGCTCCTTTAAAGTGTTAATTTTTCAACTATTGCTTTAACCGCTAATGTTATAGTTCTTGTTTTTAACTAATTTTTTTCAACAAAGTCAGAAATAGCCTAGGGCAGGATAATGAAGCAGCCAGGTCCTTTGGGCTGAACACAGTAGAGGTCCGTGCAGATTAGTGGGAAGCATCCTTCTTACCATCTGAAAGCTTAAAGGTTTACAGATAATGGAACAGATTGATCTAAGACAGAAAGAGTCTGAAGCTACTCAGCCTCCAAGAGTAAGAGAAAGGCAGCTTCATGAAGTGTTTAAGGTTTTAAATGGGGGTATGTTAGGAGATGGGGATTTGAACACCCTGAATTAAAGACGAGTAGAAAACCTCCATAGTAACAGACATCTTTTCACTGATGAGAGCAAACAGAACACTGGAAGGTGATCATGCTGGGTGCGGCTCCTCAGACAGCCAGTGTAAGTAGCTGGCCTTGTACTCATGCTGGCTGCGCTTGTGAAAAATTCTTACTTTTCAGGGACTTACGAAGAAAGAGAATTTGGCGCTTTGGCGGTGTGGTTGGGTGTAGACGCCACAAGGGTGATTTGTCAAAGGCTTTGGGGATCTAAAAAAAAAGCTCTCTCCTCATCTCTGGGTTCTTTGAATTTCTCGAGCTGCCTGCAGACATGCTGTTGCTGATTTTTTCTGACAAAGACTCATTCAACATGAGCTCAAATGAAAACATTAATAGTGAACCGAGGGGTAATTAGAGAGCCTGAGTTTAATTCTGCTGACATTATCCTGATTCTATTTGAAGGGTTGAGAGAGTCTTCCCACCCTCCAGTAAGCAATTACCCAGTGCGGGACCAGCACCTCTGCCTGGGAGGCTGGCTACAGTCTCAGAAACAGGCAGCATCAAAACAAGTTGGGGCGGGGGGCAGGGGTGGGGGAGATGAGGCGAGAGTAAAGCTCCGAAGGCATTCACGGGAGGAGAGCGAGCAAGTCCCAGAAAGGGACAGTAGGGAAGCCAAGGGAGAGCCCTCTGAGTTGAGGGCGTAAGGAAGGGAGGGCAGGGTGGTCAAGAGCGGGCAGGCTGAGAGAGCAAGACAGAACAGAGACGAGGAGGGAAAACCAAAAGGAGAGCTGCGGAATGGGGGCGGGAGGCGCGCACGCGAGACCTGCACCCAGGGGAGAGACAAGGCGGCGGGGAGGAGTAGGCCGAGGCGCTGGGGCCCAGGAGGACGGGAAGGCGACCTCGAAAGCGGCCCTCCTCGCGGCCGGAACCCTTCCCGGCCCCCGCTC